>NC_051847.1:172381670-172387363 GCF_002237135.1 Teleopsis dalmanni
ATATAATCATATCATTTATATTATGCACATTTATACTTTTGTTATATATATAATAAAATGTCATTTCTTAAATTCTTTTCATCTAACAGTATTATTAAAATGTATATAATACGTAAATTATTATTAACAGTATTATATAAATATAACATTAAAATAAATTAAATATAAATTTTTAATTATGGTACACACCTAAATTAGAACAATATATATTTTAAATTGAGTTTTTAAAATAAATAAATGCATTTTATTTCAATTAATAAAATATCTGTGCATTTTGTTATATTTTTCATGTTTATTCCTAAATAATTTTAAGACAACAAGAAATATAATTACTGATATGACCTCGAACTTTAACATGGTTATCTATAAAAAAATTGCTGTACCCTTCTCACCGCTTATCAATTTTAAAATATATGTTGCGACTCTGATAAGAGTTTCCAATACAATATTTACGCTAATGATTTCAGAAAAATCTATAAGTATTAGATGTTATATTTAATTCTGAACATTAACATAAATACTTAATTTGCAATATATTCATTAATACATTAATAAAAAAGTTCTTTCATCCAAAGTTAATCAATGAGTAAAATCTCACTGCTGTTATTTTTCGCTCGAAGTAATTCAAGAATCATACGAAATGCTTTTAATGAATATTTAATTACTTTTGCAATAGAAGTGCTGACATAAAAGTCAGTTGAGCAGGAATAGTAGCAAGGATAATGAGTACATAAAATTACATTTGTACTTACAACAAAATTGAGTTAATTAGTTACAGTAAATAATATAAAAATAAATTGAAATTGCAATCAGTGAAGTTATTATTACACTTTAAGATTACTGCAATTACCAGAGATGACATTTGCAAATGCAGTCGCAAGCAACACTTGTGCTTCCGCACGGATATGAAATGCACAAGGTCAGACGGATATTAAAACAGTGTTGCCGGAATTAAAATGATGAAAATATAAACTTTCGTACTAAAGAGAATAAAAGTTAAAATTGTTTTATTTTTAACTTTAATTATTAATATGTATTTTTTGTAATTCATGTTTTAATAACTAAAGCAAGGTGCCTGTAGCTTCAAAAAAATTTGTTTAATTTTATTCATAAGAACAAATGCTTTGATATCCCAAATGAGACTGTTATTGTGAATGACGATACATTGAAGCTGTAGAAGAAAGTTGATATCGTAAATGAAAGTTTTTCTATGGATTACAATAATTGAAAGCTGCAAGAGGTACTGACATTGTACAGATATAAAAAGAACATTTGGATTATATTTTCCATGAAGAATTGGTTGTTATAAAATTGTTACAACCTAAAAACGTTAGAAAACTATTGATTTTATTGTATTAATTAAAATTAACAATGATTATACAGTTGAATAAAAGCGAATCTTAATAAAATAATATAATGTAATTTTAAAACCAGACTAAAATTATAGCCGCCGATTTTTATCTCAATATCCAATATTAATATCTTGACATTGATATCATACTATGAACAATAGTATTGTATAGTATTTTTAATGAAATAATGTAATGTAATTTTAATTCTAAACTAAACTTATTTCCATCGATTTTGTATCTCACATATTGCTTCTAAATATGTCAATGGACTTGACATATATGGTACATATATATATGGAACAATACTGTTGTATTGTATTTTTAATTTTTAGGTTATTTTTACTTATAGTAAAACATGATTTCATGTGCATATTATAAGATAGTATTTTAGAATATTTATATTTTATCTTAAAAATTTGAATACAAAATCAATTGCACTTTTCTATTAAGCTATTTTATTGCGCACTTAAAAGATCAAATAAAAAAAATTGACCGATTGTTAAATAAAATTTAGATTGCTTCAACAGTAAAATTTAATTACCGATTACAGACAGGATATAATAAAAATTCAATCAAGTTTATATCAAACATATCACAAATTTAGTTTTTATTAAATTTCGTACTATACTGAATTGTTGGCTTAAGTTGTCTATCTCGCTAAACAATAAATTTCATATACATTGTAGGGTTAAATGTGAAGATGGGTTTCACTGATATCCCAAATGCATTAACAAAAACCCGATAACTGCGTTAAAGTGTTAACCAAAGTTAAAAGAGCTTTCCTAAAAGTAATTCTGATAATGACTCCGAAACCAGTAAAAACTTTTTACTAAAATAACTCACCTTTGAAATTTTTTTATTTTATTTTGATTCTTAATTTAATTTTTTCTACGTTTTCACTTTGTACTTTTTTCTTGGTCACATACGTGTTTTATAATTAATTTCAGTATCTTGTAGATATTCTAGTTGTTGCCAGATGTTGAATTCTTTGAATAACGAAGCACAACAGAACAACAACAACAACAACAACAACAATAACAGCAGCAGAAGCAGCAACAACAAAAACTTGACGACAGATAAACTGTTTTTAATTACAGTGACTTTTTTTGTCTGCACAAAAATGTAACATTCCGTCCATGAATTGCGCGGCAAGGACTTTTAACCTTCATTCTGATTTAGTTTGGTGTAATTTAATTGAGTGTATATCCCGAAGTTAATGTGGCAATAAACGAAAGTAGTAACACATGCGTTTTTCAATGAATGCCTTACAAAGTCTTCATGTTAACGCTTCGAGGGACAACGAATTATTTCACGATTCTCAAGTAATAAACCTGAGCTTTTCCCATAAAATGGCAACAGATGTGTGCATATTTTATTTAAAAAATATTTTTTTTAAAAAAAAAAAAAGAAAATTGCATTGAAAACTGTGTTCATTAACAAATAAGCAAATTGTATTCTATATAATTTATTTATATAATTAAAGGATTTACCGGAATAGTAAAAGATAAAAGATATATATATTCACCCGAGTGACTAGTGGAGTAACATTAGCATGACTTTCTCAGTAATACGTTCGTAGATTAGATTCTATACATTAGAAGGAGTATATAAATCATTCTGATTTAGATTCAGAATAGTATTGAAATTTAACAATTAAAATTAAAAAAATTAAATTAATTAATTAAATTATTCTACAGCTGGTTTAAAATTTCCGTCTAATATAAACACAGCAAGTGAATTTGTTATTAAAAACTTTCGCAGCAAAGTAACAAAACTCCAGAAAAATGTGCGAACATAAAAAATGAAGTACGGCTTTGGGTCAGTTGGTTAAGGTGCGCTGACTCTGAGCTTTAAATTTGGCAGGACATGAGTTCGATTCCTGGTATTTGTAGTCTCAAAAAATTTTTTTATGAATAATTAAATACAAGAATTATTTCCAAAACCACTGATGATTGGTATTTGGCAATACTCGAAACAATTGTATGGTCAACCAAAAATTCAATTAATTAAAATAACATAAAATAATTTTTTGTATTTGTAGTTCAATACTATTCGAAAAACCTCTATATAAAATGTATATATTTAGTATGGATTTAGCTAGAATGAAATTTTGATTGATTATTTTTGAAATAGTGATATTTATTTATTTAGTGTTGCAAGTCTTAGTTGTGCAGTGAAATGAAATTCATAATATAACTCTTTTGAAGGGTAAGACGTTGAATATAAATGTAATTTGAAATAAATATATTAACTATGCTTGATCTAATTTTCCATACAAGTTTTATAGGCCACCAAAGGTATGACCTTTAGTTCACGCAGCGAATTCTCTTTTATGGCCTCTATGATCTCAAAACGAGTTATGGCAATTTGAGTCGGGGGAAGAGAAAAAAGTCACACGGGGCCATAACTGGAGAGTACGGTGCTTGGTTGATGATATTGGTGGAGTTTTTGGCCCAAAACTGCGACACAACCAACGCTGTGTGAGCCGGTGCGTAATCGTGGTGTAAAATCCATGAGTTTTTCTTCCATAAATCTGGCCTCTTTTTGCGAATGGCCTCACGCAAATGACGCATAACGGCCAAATAATATTCCTTATTGATCGTTTGACCATCCGGAAGAAATTCATAGCGCACCATATAGTGCATATCGAAGAAAACACCGACTTTGGCGTTCTCTTTTCGGTTTCGGCTCACCTTCAAAGCACCATTCGGTCGATTGTTGTTTGGTGGGCATGTAAAATTCATAGACCCATGTCTCATCAACAGTTATAATGCGTTCGATGAATGTGGGGTCATTATCTGCGTTGGAAATCATCTCTTTGGCAACATCACAACGACGCTTTTTTTGAATGAAATCCAGCTTTTTTTGCCACCAGCCGAGAAGCGTCGCGTTTCAAACCCAAAACATCAGTTAAAATGTGTTCGACCGATCCATATGAGATGCCCAACAACTCTGCAATCTCTCTAATCGGTTCACAACGATTTTCCAACACGATCTGCTTCGTCGATTCAATATTTTCTTCAGTAACAGATGTTGTAATGCTGCCAGGGATCTCATCATGGTCCAACCGTCTTTGAACCTTTTAAACCATTCATATACTCGTGGTTGCAACACTCACAAATCATGAAAGGCCTTTTTTAACATTTTCAACGTTTCGGCAGACTTGAATCTATTTGCAACACAAAATTTGATGCACGCACGTTGTTCTAATTTTTGATCCATTATAAAAATCGTCACACCTAAATTTTTTGACTTCTTTGTATAGATACCATAAAAAAACTAATCGTACGATATGCGTGTATAATAGTGTTGTCAGCGTGAAAATACAAAAAATTTGCCGACTGGATAAGCGGGAATTCAAAAATTGAAATAAAAAATCGCCACATCGAGTAAATAAAAACAAATAATTTTTTATAACGATCTAATGTTAAAAGACACCATACCTCGGTCATATTTTAAGAAAACAAAAATATTAATTGCGTCAGCGTATTTAGAAATTAATTATGAAGAAGTATTTAATAGAAACAGTTAATTAAATTGTTAACAAAACAATGTATTCTGATATGTGGAAATGTATACTCGTGTTTGCTTAATAATAAATTGTAGACATATTTATATATCACTATTGTATATTTTTTGTATGATTGTTAACCCTGGAATTATAATGCAAATATTGAAGAAGTAGAATGTATAATTACTATAGATAGATATTTATAAATATATATTATAATTAATATCAAAATATTTCAATATATTTCTTCAAATATATATATATATATATATATAAATTTAAATATATAAATATATAAATTTAAAATAAAATCCTTTCAAAGATTCGATAAAATCAAAACTTAGGTTGGGTTAGGTTATACTAGCGATCACTAGTGGGATTGACCCAGGGTTTAAAACCATCTAGAATTTTTGCGAAGCTTAGAATGCTGTTTAGTGGGAGGTCTTATAATTGATCAAGATCCTCAAGAAAGGGGACCTCGAAAATGTTCGAAATTTAGTTTTTTTATATTATGTTTCAAAAAAAACTTATTCGTTTTATTGCAATTTAGTACCATAAACTCTATTCATATGAAACCATTAAATCAGAATATACAGTGTGTAGTTGGATGGTCTTCTTCTGATATGTCCACTATACAGTGTAAAGTGTTTTCCCATATACATACATATTTAAAAGTCTATTAGATATATATTAAGCACACTAAAAAAGTTTTTCAGTGTATAAAATTTTATTAATTTTAATTAACATAAAAATTAATTTCGTACACACAACTAAAATATGTGTATTGTAATATATTTTTATACAATTGATTTAAATATATATTTAAATTA
>NC_051847.1:172387463-172400807 GCF_002237135.1 Teleopsis dalmanni
AATGTTTGGTAGTACACCACCTTGTGCAATTGTAACACCAGACAATAATTTGTTCAATTCTTCATCATTACGTATGGCCAACTGTAAATGACGAGGAATGATTCTTGTCTTCTTATTATCGCGTGCTGCATTGCCAGCCAATTCAAGAACTTCAGCAGCCAAATATTCCATAACGGCAGCTAAGTAGACTGGAGCACCTGCACCAACGCGTTCAGCATAATTGCCTTTACGCAATAATCGATGAATACGACCAACTGGAAATTGTAATCCAGCACGATTTGATCGTGACTTTGCCTTGCCTTTAACTTTACCACCTTTACCACGACCAGACATAGTTGAGTTGAGTTTCTAGTAGTTGAGATTTATAAAAATTGGATCTATTTTTTTTTAATGATGCCGACAAATTATCTCATATACTTTTTCTAAACGCAATTTAAAATAAAAAATTGCTTTAAACTTTCGTTTGAAAAATGTTTATATAGAAACGGAAATTGCTCCAAATCGGACACACAAAAATTTAAGCGCAAGCAAACAGCTACAGTACAGTGTAATAAAAAAAAATAAGATTAAATTCAAATTCTCGGAAGAAACATTCAAAAATAATTTAAAAAATAAGAATTGCAACTGCAACTGAAGTGTAGTGTATACCTGAAAAGTGTTAATGAAGAGAAAAATCGCCAGAGACGATAAAAATTAAATCCTAAAATTTCAGGCAAGTGTCGTGTATACCTGCATACAAGAAAATAATTAAAAAAAATCGAAAGTGACGATAATAAAAATAATAAAAGAAAAAGGTGTCTTAAAAAAAGAAAAATTGGTTATCTTAATTAACCAACCGTGATAAAAAAAAAAGTGTTGTGCATACCTGATAAATAGGTATTAAAAGAAAAAACAAAAAAAATCAAATCAAAATTAATTTAACAAATAAATAAAAAACAAGAAATTAATTAACAAATAAAATAAGAAAAGAGACGTTTTCTAGGATACAAAAACATACAATTACTAAAATATTAAATATTAAAAACCCCATTATTAAATAAATTCTCAATGGACTCAGCTTTACAGTCACTAAATGAACAAATATATAAGTTGTCGACCATGGTCGATATCTTACAGAAGGACTTAGCGGCCGAAAGGGCCGCAAAGCAGGAGATGGAAAAACTCTATTTTTCCGAGAGGGCCACTCTTAACAAAACTATCCAAGCCCTCACAGAAAAACTTAATATTCTGAATACCTCCCCGAAAAAGTCCAATAAACGGACTAAATTGAACTCTCCATCGCCTTCCCCATCGCGTAAAACAAACAGTCCTTCACCTTCCAAATCTGATAGACGGGATACACCATCACCCACAAGATCGGATAGTACAGAAACTTCATCAGAGTCTGATGAACAAATGTCGTCTGACTCAGACCGGGAATACAACGAAGAATTCCCAGAAATGACTGTGGTTGTGTCTAAACGACAAAAAAATATTCAAAAGAAAAGGCTCAAGGATACATCCACAAACGAGCAAAGGACACCTCAGGAGGTGAATGCAGAAGACACGATTCAGGCTCCAGTATCCCATCAGGAGCCCAAAACAGTTAAACCAGTCCCTATCATTCTAAGGGAACCTAGCCAGTGGAATGCCATTCGCAGAGCAATGGAAAACCGCGGGATTAAAATGACATCCGCTAAAAGAGTGCACCTGGGTATACAAATCTATCCAGAAACTGTTAATGACCACAGACAACTAACCCGGTATTTGACGGAAACGAAAGTCCAATACCACACCTATTTCCTCCCGGAGGAAAAACAATTAAATATAGTAATTCGTGGTCTCAAAGGCCTGACACCAGAAGAAATAAAGGAGGATTTAGAAGCACAAGGCTTCCACCCCGAGGAATGCTATTTCATGAAGATTGGAGCCACTACCTCCAATCTTCTAAAAGTCCGTCTCCCTAAAGAGGAGAAACATATTTTTAATATAACAAGTTTATGTTACCTAAAAGTAACAATTGAAGCACAGAGACCCAAAAAGGGTCAAATCCAATGCCATAACTGCCAGCAATTCGGACATGCCGCCATTAATTGCAAAGCAACTGCCAGATGTGTGAAATGCACAGGAAAACATCATACAAAAGACTGCAAACGACCAAAAGAGCAAAAGCCAAAATGTACTAACTGTGGTGGAGAACACCCAGCTAGTTATGGAGGCTGCCCTAAAAATCCTAAAAACTCTAGCTGGATAAAAACCAACCCAACCCAAAGCACACAAAGACCAAGTGCTCAAATGGGTACAAAAAAATCTTACGCGGAAGCTACAAACACCAGCACAAATAATCTTAAACCTACCCCTCAAGTTCCAAGTATGGAAATGTTCTTTGTCAAAATGCAAGAACAAATGAACTCTATGATGCAGAACATGATGCAAACCATGTTCAGCACAATGATGGCGACTAACAAAATCCATAATGGAAAGTAGAAGCCATATTAAAATCCTGACATGGAATGCGAATTCCATTCTAAACAAGAAAGGAGAATTCAGACATCTCCTCAGAGAATATCAAATAGACGTGGCACTTCTCCAAGAGACGTTTCTTAAACCCTCAATGGATTGGAGGATTCCGAACTACACAATATACAGAAGGGATAGGACACAAAACCGAGGGGGTGGCACCGCAATAGTCATCAAAAACGAAATCCCCCATCACCTTACAACAATAGAATTAGAAGCACTGGAAACAACTTCAATTAAAGTCAAATGCAACAATATGGATTTTGCACTATCTTCAGTTTACAGACCTCCTAGAGCAAAGGAGTTCATAGAAGACTTTCATGCCCTGCTAGAACAAGATAATGCAACTTTTCTAGCAGGAGACATAAACGCACACCACCAATCATGGGGAGACTTCAGCTCGAATCAGGCAGGAAGGAAACTAGATGCATACATATTGAACAACAATATTCAACTACATGTACCAGAAGAACCAACACATTTTGGACAGCATGGAAGGGGACACACCATCGATATAGGAGCCTCAAGAAACTTTGACTACAATATACATATTGAAGTTTTAGACGAAATGTCATCAGATCACAAACCTGTTGTGTTCACAATCGAGAACTGTTTCATTGACATACCCATGCCAATGAAGACAATAACGGACTGGAGAAAGTTCAAAGAACTATTAGAAGGGGAACAATTCAACACGAATACAGAAGATATAGAAGAGAGCATCAGCCTCTTAAATGAAAAGATTATAACAGTTAAAAACACCAGCTCAAGGACCCAACAAATCAAAGCACGTAACTACTTTGATTTACCCAGGACAATAAAAGAATTAATCACCAGGAGAAACAGGATACGCAAACGAGCGCAAAGAACGGGAGATCCAGCAACAAGAATGGAAGGCAACAGACTCACAAATATAATAAGGAAAAAAATTAGTGAGTTCCAGAACGAAAAATGGGAGGATTTTATGGAGACTTTAGAAATAGGTGACAAACCTTTTTGGGGTCTCAATAAATACTTTCGATTTAAGAATAAAATGAACATACCACCAATACACGGTGAAGAAGGGATAAAATTCAGCTCAGAAGACAAAGCAGAAGCATTTGCAAGCTCACTCCAGCTGCAATTCATGCAGAACACGGACCCTGACGATGATGTGGAACGGGAGGAAAAGATCGAAAGAAAAGCTAAAGTGATTCTAGCCCGAGAATGTGATAATAACATAAGACCAACTGATCCAGGAGAGATACTTCAGATTATAAGTTATCTCAAAACAAAGAAAGCTCCAGGAATAGACGGCATCAATAACAAATGCCTAAAGAATCTACCAGATACAGTAATAGGAAGGATCACAACTATAATAAATACTGTACTTCAACAAGGACATTTTCCAAAGACGTGGAAAAAATCATCAATTATTGTGCTACCAAAACCGGGGAAAAATCTAATTTTTCCACAAAATTGGAGACCAATAAGTTTGTTGCCAGCTATAGGAAAAATAGCGGAAAGAATAATTCTCTCCAGACTGAAAGACACAGTCAAAGAGAAAGAACTAATTCCTCCAGAGCAATACGGATTTATGGAAAATCACTCAACGGAACTTCAACTAGCAAGAATGTCACAAAATATCCTAACAGCACTGAGCAAACGGAAATCAACAGGGATAGTGATGTTCGACATAGAAAAAGCATTTGACAAAGTCTGGCATGCCGGATTAATAGTCAAAATGCAAAGACAAGAAATCCCATTGGATTTAATTAAGATCATCGGAAGTTTCCTTCAAAATAGGAAATTCACAGTAAGGTTGGATAATCACTTCTCATCAACAAAGAATATAGAGGCAGGAGTCCCTCAAGGATCACCCCTATCACCAATACTGTATAATCTATATACAGCGGATATTCCCAAAGCACAGAGAAACGAATTATCTCTTTACGCCGATGATACATGCATTATGTATTCCAGCAAAAAGGAGACACAGATCACAAGAAATCTGCAAGGATACATAGAGGAACTGGAAAAATACTTCAAAAAATGGAAAATCAAAATAAACGTCGAAAAAACACAAGCGATTTTCATAACAAGGAAGAAGTTTCAAAATCCACAAAAACTAAGGGTTAACAACAGGGAAATAGAATGGAAAGAAAAAGTAAGATATCTAGGAATTTTACTTGACAAAAAATTTACTTGGAAACCTCACATACGTGAAAAAAGAATGATTTGCAGCGGACTGCTAAAATCACTACAACCAATGATGAGGAAAAAACTAAACATCAAAAACAAGATATTAATCTACAAGCAGATAATAAGACCCAACCTCTTATACGGATGCGTGGCGTACGGAAAAGCAGCAAAAACTAACATAGCCCAGCTACAAATAGCACAAAATCTGGCACTAAGACGTATACTCAATATCCCTTCATACATCAGGAACACGGATATACATAAGGATCTGAAAATAGAAACCGTAAAGAAATACATCAAGGACAAAGCATTGAAACTATTTCAGAAGGTGGACAATCACAGAAATCCAACTTTAAAGATGTTAACGCCCAGAGGATATCACCGAACAAAGGGCAGGTACGCCGACCTAAGAAGTCTAATACTTTAAGGACAATTTAAAGTATTAAAAATGAAGACAACAGATTGACCCAGTGAACATAACTAAGATGTTCACAAAAAAAAAGGGAGTAAAGGTACCAACAGGCACTAACTCCAATCAACAAAACAACATCAGCTCCAAATCGACGATTAAAATTTAAAATCAGAAATCATGCCACCAAAAACTAGCGGAAAAGCAGCCAAAAAAGATGGAAAGGCTCAGAAAAATATAACCAAAAACGATAAGAAGAAGAAGCGCAGGAGGAAGGAGAGCTATGCTATCTACATTTATAAAGTGTTAAAGCAAGTCCACCCCGATACTGGTATATCATCGAAAGCCATGAGCATCATGAACAGCTTCGTGAATGACATATTCGAACGTATTGCTGCTGAGGCTTCGCGCTTAGCACACTACAATAAGCGCTCCACCATTACTAGTCGGGAGATTCAAACTGCTGTTCGTCTTTTACTTCCCGGTGAACTGGCTAAGCACGCAGTTAGTGAAGGAACAAAAGCTGTCACTAAGTATACTAGTTCCAAGTAAATTGCGTTATATCAAACAAACACCACTTATTCAAAAGGCCCTTTTCAGGGCCACAAAAATATTCAATTGAGTTGATAATTTATCTATATTATAAATATGTATAGAGCCCTGAAATTATTTACGAAAACTGACAGGCTTATCAACACCGCGTTATTGAATCTCAGAATGGTTACAAGCTCCTCGGGGAGGTATGCAGATCTGATAAAGTTATAAACAATAATCCAGACAAGGCGTAAAGAGGGGTTAAGAAGAAACCTCGTAGTTAATAGAAAGTAAAAGTGCTCAAGTGCACTGACTCAACTAGCCTCAACATAATAATAATATAAATATGATATATATTTTGTTTTTGATATTTCTTTTAAAAGGCTACTGATAGAAGAAAAAAATAAAAAAAAACTTTGACAGTCTCTTCATGAATTATCAGCTATCGTTTGGTTGTTAGTGAATAAATGATTCAATCAACAAATTAATTTCTGTCGGTTTTGAGGATCTTACAGTTTTTTAATCATGGATAATATAACCTGCTAAATAGAGTTAACTCTTGAATTAACGAGTCTTAATCCTTATCATCAGTCTTAGTACTATCATCGCTTTTAAATTGATATATTCTATATTTACATTCGTGCTTTAAATTTGAAAACATAAATATAGTATTTGTTCCTTGTCATTCATTCTATGATACCATACAATTTCATGGGATAGATAAGCTCTTTTACAACTCATTCCTTAAGCGTTCTTTTAGTAAGTTCAAGTCTTACATTATGGCTTCTGATGCTTTCTGCTTACAGCAAAAGAAAAATAAAATATATTGATTCAATTAAATGTTATGACGTGAAACATTCTATGTCTAATGATACACTATATGATACTAATAATAGTATACATATGATGCTAATATTATACATATTAATATATGTTATGCTACTTCTAATAGCAATGTCTATACTACATCTATATGATATAATTTATCATTATCTCTTTTCTTTGAATAAACTTACTATGCAACAATTGCATTTACATTTTGCTTATTTTATTTTCGTAGTCAAAAATAAGCAATTGAAAATAGTTAAGCAATTTCAAACCCTGGATAAGTCATGTCATTTATTTATCTCTTTTCTTTATATAATTTTGGTCCTGAAAAGGACCGATTTTTGTATATTTATAAAATTATATTGCTTCCAATCTTAAGCACGTTCTCCACGAATACGTCTAGCCAATTGAATATCTTTTGGCATAATTGTAACGCGTTTGGCATGAATTGCGCATAAGTTAGTATCTTCAAAAAGACCCACTAAGTATGCTTCGCTAGCTTCTTGAAGAGCCATTACAGCAGAACTCTGGAAACGTAAATCAGTTTTGAAATCTTGTGCAATTTCACGGACCAAACGCTGGAATGGCAATTTGCGAATCAAGAGCTCAGTACTCTTTTGGTAGCGACGAATTTCACGTAAAGCTACAGTTCCTGGACGATAACGATGTGGTTTTTTCACACCTCCAGTAGCTGGTGCACTTTTACGTGCGGCTTTGGTAGCCAATTGTTTTCGTGGTGCCTTACCACCAGTCGATTTACGAGCAGTTTGCTTTGTACGAGCCATAATTTATGAGATATGTTACAATATGGTATTTTAAAAAATAGCGCAATTGAATAGCTCAATTTTCTCATCATACCTGGATGTTCTGTTTCAACTATTCACATGTTTTAACATTCATTGTTTCTCATATTGCTTATTCTTTTTGTTTTGTTTTCTTTTGTTTTGTTTTGTTTTACTCAATCTTTTTCATATCTTTCATAGTGCTTATGTTTTCTATAAATAGTCGTCAATCATCCGTCGTCACTTCATTTATTGTTTGAATTTGAATTCGAACGGTTCTACCATATCTATAAAAATTTAAATACAAAATGACAGGTCGTGGTAAAGGTGGCAAAGGATTAGGAAAAGGTGGTGCTAAGCGTCACCGCAAAGTTCTTCGTGATAACATCCAAGGTATTACGAAACCAGCTATCAGACGTTTAGCTCGCCGAGGCGGAGTTAAGCGTATTTCTGGTTTGATTTATGAAGAAACTCGTGGAGTATTGAAAGTATTTTTGGAAAATGTGATCCGTGATGCTGTTACATACACAGAACATGCCAAAAGGAAGACTGTTACAGCCATGGATGTCGTATATGCTTTAAAGAGACAAGGCCGTACCTTATACGGTTTTGGAGGTTAAGCAAATAATCAATTATTGATTTAATAATGCAATAATATATTGCCCAATGGTCCTTTTCAGGACCCAAATAATCTTACACTTAAAGAGATAAATTTACATATATATGTGTTGGTATTTTTCTAATATTATAAAAAAAATAAAATTTATTATTAGCTTGATCGATTGATGTCTGTCGAGTATAATTGATAATTAAAATGATCAGTTTAACAGAGTCCAAAATATTTATTATTATAATTCTCAATTTCTTTGTTACATTAGCAGTATATATGTGGACTAGCTTCTTACGGGCTTAATTATAATTCTCATTCAATTTTTTTATAGAATAAGATAAATAGAACTGACGTATATAAGTAATTTGCGGACTGTTAGATATTGCAGTTTGAAGTTTCCACACAATGGTGTGAAAATTTTCTCCATTCATTCCTAAGAGGTGGTTTTAGTGAATTCAAATCTCACACTGAATCTGAATCTTAATCTTAATCCAAATCCAAGTGTTCAACAAGCAAAATGATTGCGGGGAAAATGAAAGTGAAAAAAATTCGTATATGAATTAAGTGAATTATGACAATATTATATAAAGAAAAGAAATAAAAGAACTTGTTATTGAAATAAATTAGAATATTTTAAAATTATCTTTAAGTAATTTGCAGCGTCTTGCAAGTGAGTACCGAGTGTGGTGTGTTAGTTATAAATTAACAAGTGTAATTAGAAGCATTATATAATAATAAATAAAATTAGCATAAACCACTATTTTTATTTATTTAAAATAGAATTTAAAAATGAAATTAAGTGAATAAAATATATACAAGTGAGTATTTCATCAAATAAATGACATATTTTGATATATAATATTTTATGGTCATTACTATAATAAATAAATAATTGGATATTAAATATAATAGAATAAGATAAATATTTATTAACTTAAGAATGATGTGAAGTATTGCACATAATGTCTAAATAAGAGAATATAATTTTTTTAAATGCATAAAGAATTTTTGTTTGCTTATTAGAGATTAAATTTATAGCGCATTACAGAATAAAAGAATCTCTTCATATTATTCATGAGGTATTATTAAAAGAAATGATCGTGCACTATGACAAGGTATATTGTGCCCATTACTCGGGTTAGAATGTTTCTCCAAGTCCGTTTTCTTTAATGAAAGACAATATAAAGTCCTAGTCTTTCCTAGTCTTGAATATTTATGATCCATGAAATACCCTCCTAGGTGTTTATTCCGTTTGTGCATCAGTGGACACTACCCAAGCACATGGTATACAGTTTCTCTCTTCTCTACAGTATCTGCAGTCTGAGTTGGATTGAATTCCTAACTTCGATAGGTGATTATTCAATCTTTAGTGACCGGTCATTAATAAACGCAATAGGTATACCATATACTAAAACATTTTATAAAATAAATAAATAAATAATGAATCTTCTTATCTTCTTTTTACACATATTTTGTAGCCCTAAAAAGGGCTGTTTTGATGAATTTAAAGTTTGATTTTTAAAATTATTTTTTTGCAGCAGTTTTCTTGACTGATGTTTTTTTAACGGCAGTTTTTTTAGGTTTTGCGGCCGCTTTAGCTTTTGTAGAAGTAGACTTTGGTTTAGCTGGCTTAGCCTTAACAGATCCAATCTTTTTAACACTTTTAACTTTAGCTTTTTCAGTTTTTTTCTTTTCAACACTCTTCTTAGCTGCCGCAGATTTCTTAGGTTTTTTCTCTCCAGATACCTTTGCCTTTGACTTTTTAGTACCTGCAGATGATGCAGTAACCTTCTTCTTCGTAACACCTGATGGCACCTTCTTTTTCTTACTCTCGACAGACGATTTAGGAGACTTAGCAGCAGCAGCTGATAATTTAAATGAACCAGATGCACCTTTTCCTTTTGTTTGTATCAATTTGCCATTAGCTACAGCAGTTTTCAAATATTTTTTAATAAATGGAGCCAATTTCTGGGCATCACATTTATATGTGGCACTTATATACTTTTTAATTGCCAACAATGAAGATCCGCTGCGTTCCTTCAAGTTCTTGATAGATGCATCAACCATTTGTTGTGTTGATGGATGAGATGGAGCTGCAGAAGGTTTTTTTACTTTTGTTGCCTTTTTAACAGCAACTTTCTTTTCAGGAACGGCAGTTACCTCCTTTGGAGAATCTGTATTTGCAACGGCAACAGCTTCAGACATATTTGCTTTTTAATATTCCGTAATATTCTTACTTATGAATATTTTTTCGCATTTTTATGGTAGCTTAGCTCACTTTGTACGAAGCGCCGAGAAGAGCGCATTTATAAAAATTGTTCATTAATACATATTTCTACTGAGTTTGAAAAAATTTTTCAACATTTATTATTAATTTTAAATAGACCAAGTAAATTAAACACAATTATTTAAATCAAATTAAGTAAAGAAGATATTGAATATTTTATTACATTCATTTTTATACTAATTATAATTATATAAAATATATAAAAATTGGTTTAAACTTTAAATTTTGTAAATCTATAGTTGAACTTGTTAATAAATTAGAATATTTTAAAGTTATCTTTTGTATAATTTATATATTAAATTATTTATTAAATAGTTTATTCAATTCTCTGTTAAATTATATATATGGTTTTATATATTTCATATATTTATAAATGCAAATTTAATAAAACACGAGATGCATAAAAACGTCAGTTTTAACATTTTGAATGCTTATGTTTTATCCTATTTTGAAATATTAACTCAATTTATATAAAAGTTTAAAATTTTAAAGCACTAATAGAAATAATTATAAATAAATATATTGTATTTTAATTAGAATATAAGATTATCACTTTTAATTATATCAAATAGTGTCTATTTGAGATTAGATATCCATCCATAATGTTAACATGTTACATTGAATTCGTTTACTTTAAAATATGTTTTAAGATTTTCTATACGTATTATTTTTAAAATTTTATTACAAGTTTTAAATAATTTTTAATCATGTGAAAAATTATTATATATAAACGTTATTAATAACATATCAGCAATTAAATTTATAGTTTTCAATATCATTCGAATATAACAACTGTACGTATCCTACTTAATAGAATTCATAAAAAAAAATTATATCTACATACATGATTAAAAATATATAAGAATGAAATCATTTTACTTTTTCTTTTATAATTATAATTTAATCATTTAACTTTGACTATTATAAGTATTTTATTAAATATGTATATTTAAAAAAAATGTTCTTTTTATTACTTTATAATTAAAATAAAATTAAAATTAGATGTGCGTATTCTAACATTTTTATAAGGAGTGATATACGACATAAAATGTTAAAATTTAAGATGAATTTTTTTATAAACTAACATGGATATGGATAACATTTAAATAGATACTGAAGTATATATATAAACTTGCGGCTGCAATCTTCCATAGTCATTCCTAAGAGCTAGTTTTAGTAGGTTCAAGACTCACACAGTGGCTTCGGATGTTTTCCATCTACTGCCATAAATCTTTTATAAAATATAGAATATTTTATAAAACTAATTCAGATACAAATTTTAAAAACTCTACCTTTAAATAATTTATCTATAATAATAAATATTACAATACCAAAATATTGAAATAGTAACTATGATAATAATAGTAAACATTTAGGCCGTGTGCGAGTTCGAGTATATTTAGGGGAAATAGTCAATTATGTCGGTATGGCAGCGATTGTTGGTACATACCAGAATTTCTAATGAGATAAATTAGGTGTTACCATTTTGAAAATTTTATAAGATGTTTAGTAAATAAATAAATAAATTTTAAAACTTTTAAAAGAAAAATAATTATTTTTTATATGTTTCCTTCTTTATATTATGAATATTAATGTTTTTTAATAATTGTATCACATTTATTTAATAATAAATACAAATATTTGGCACAAAATTATTAGTTTCTTGATTTCAAAAAGGTAATTATGAAACTTTATGCTATTGACCTGGCAACGTTATTTGTTTTGTACATTTTTATTAGTAACAAATATAATATTAATATTATTGTAACTTAGATTATACTACCTGCGAAGATTTATGTATCTATTTACTGATACGCGAATCTATGATAAATATTAAAAAATTCTTAATAATATAAAGGGTTAGGCGATTGAAGTGTTACAAATTACACAGAGATATGTTTGTCAAACTGATATTGCCAACTACGTCAAATTCATATGAATGACAGCTATTTATATTGTTTACAAATTACCACAAGCATTTGCGTCTAAGTTTTATAGAACTAATATTATTCGAAATGGAATTAATAAATAAGTGTGATTGCATTATATTTGGTTGGAAAATTACAACTAGCTATTGTGCTTGAGCTCAAATATCTCAATGTGAATAAAATGTTTGTGTATCGTACCTTAAATCGTTATAATAGCTCAGGCAGAGTCACCAAATGCTATAGTGGTGGACGAAAAAAAAACAGCAACATTGCCTAAAATGGTTCGGAAAGTGAAGGCTCGACTTAAACGAAATCCATGTCGTAGTACTAATCAAATGGCCAAAGAACCGATAATATCTGAACGAAGCATCTGACGCATTTTCCAAAATAAGCTCAAGGTAAAGCTTTAAAAGTTCCAAGGCACAAGATCTTGCACCAAAGCAACAAAAAGTTAGACTCGAATGAGCAAAGGAGTTGTTACGCTGGGCCAATTTGGAGAGCAAGTTGAGAACTAAAAAATAAGCCAGTTTCGATACGCTGAAGAAAGCTTTTATTCAGGAATAGGCCAAAATACTGGAAGATCACAGCCATAGTCAAGACAAAAGGTGGCCACATCAAGCTAGAGTGAATGGATTGTGAAATTTTAATTATTTTCACAAATTTTTGTAATTTGAATCAATAAAAAAATAATGTGATCGCTTGAATAGGTAACACTTCAATTATCTAACCCTGAATAATAAACTTGCATTCTTAAAAAATAGTGGCACAGCGAACCTGATTTCTAGGAAGTCAATTGGAACGCATACATACTCGTATGTATAAAAACTGGTTGATACCTGCTGCCCAAAAACAAAAAAAAAAATTATTACTATGTAGCAAAACGCAGTGTTAAGTTATACACTAACAATGCTATGTATTTTATCTGTTATGTAGGCTGATTTACAATTTTCGAAGATTTCGATTTCATGAAGGTCTTCCAGGAATGTAACGGAACAGAAGGGCGAGGCAAGAAATGATTGATTGTTAAGTGTTTTAAAGTATGGCTTGTGTAAGTTAGTAGGGGAGGTATGATAGTATGTACAATATTTATATCAATTGATTTAATGAAATACATTTTCTTTAATAAAATAAATTTTGTCGTCCTGAAAAGGACGGATTAATTGATAGTTAATTCTCCACGTATATGTATTCGTATTTTAATAAATAAAATAAAATAAAATAATTTAAGCCTTCTTTTCTGTTTTCTTTGGCAAAAGTACAGCCTGAATGTTTGGTAGTACACCACC
>NC_051847.1:172400907-172403941 GCF_002237135.1 Teleopsis dalmanni
TTTTTTTTTTTTTTTTGCAGTAGGTGGAAGCATCAAAAGCCACCGTGTGAGACTTAAACCCACTAAACCACCTCTTTGGAATGTAAGTGGAAGATTGCACCCGCAGATGCAACCCCATTCCAGAATTAGGAGAGACCGAAAATAGGAGCTTAATATTTGTATACAAATTCCTCTAAGCTAGGAGTGAAAACGCATGAGCGTTGAAATTAAAGGTGATGAGAAAATTCTAACAAACTAATGAGTGAAGATGACCATTAACGGTATACACGATGTAGGGGATTGTAAAATCCACGGTTGTATAACGGGTTGAGGGGAACGAACCATTTCATCAAGGTAGAGAGAAAGTGCTTGAGAGGGCTTGTAAAATAGGGCTTGAAGAAACTCAGAAGGAAGATCCTCGTCATGGAGAATATTGGGGGGGAGATTGTGTCGACGAGTTAAATGTCTGCGCGCAAGTGAAAGAAGATATTCGTCAAGTCTTTCAATCTTGGCAGTGGAGTAGAGTACTCGGCAAGAGTGGTGATGTCCATTGGGTTTTCGCCTGTAGTTGATGCAGTCGCGAAGGATTTTTCTTTCGAGAATTCGGAGGCGTTCCATTTGCGCTGAGGAAATCCCAAACCAGATAGGGAACGCATACGTAAAGATGGGGCGAATGAGTTGCTTATAACATAGTACCTTGGTCTGGACGTTGAGGAGATTGTGCCTGCGCAAGGCGTTTTTAAGTTGGAAGTGCCGGAAGGAGGCATTCTGAATGGAGTGAGAAATGTGTGGAATGAAGTTGTGTTTGGGAGAGAAAACAACTCCGAGGTATTTAAATTTGTCGACTATGGGAATAGAAGTGGAGTTGATTTGGATATTAAGGTCAGAGGAACGGAAACGTCTTGAGCGATCAGCTTGCCTACCAGTTATAGCTACTGCAGACATTTTGCTAGGGTTGAGTTTAAGCTTCCACTTGGAATAATATCTGGAGAGTACGGCAAGATGACTGTTAAGGGATACTGAGATTCGGCGCGTGGACTTGGATTTTGTGTACACTAAGCAATCATCGGCATAACACAGCTGTTTAATGGGGGGAGAAGGAGAAGGGATGTCAGAGGTGTAGAAATTATAGAGAAGGGGGCCGAGCACAGAGCCTTGGGGAACTCCTGCTGCAACGGGAAAGGTGCGAGATAAGGACGACCCAACACGTACCTGAAAATGAATATGCACAAGTGCTAGTGCCCTTTTTATGCATTATTTGCCTGCCAGTGTTCCGTGCCGTCCACATGTGCTAACATGTACTTTCGGCTGGTGCTGCCACAATACTTTCAAATTTTTACGAGTACATTAACAGAATGTTAGAAATTATGGTTGTGAAAGAACAACTAAATTCTGGTTTACAGAGTTCTCAGGCCTATCTTTTATTGTTATACATATTAAATATGCATATTATTAACTAAATTGATAAATGTGCAATTTGTAAAGGTAGTATTAATTATTTATCCAAATATCTCTAAATAATTATTTTAATATTTTCATTTTTTTTTTTTGTGGAAAAAAGATTTGGGACTTGGGTTGGTTTATGAATTTATGCAAAATGAAGACCCTAAGCGCACTATTCTATTTGCATAAAACATAGTTATTGCAAGTGATTCTTAATATAAGTCGGAGAGCTAGCATTCTTTTTGCGTGATTCATTTTACTTTTTCCTGTGCTTCATTGTCAGTAGCCAAAAAGTGACCGAGATTCGTTCATAAAACGAGTGCTACGGGAATTTCCCTGAAAAGTTCATTTCCCGTTGGGTAGCAATCAGGCGATCAAATAATTTCGCATGATTATCTCGTCATTTCAAACGTTTATGTTTGCAGATCTGAGGTCAGTTATTGCTTAGTCTGATCAAGTGATAAACAATAATGCAGTCAAGGCATAAAAGGGAGTTATGAAGAAACCTCGCAGTTAATAGAGAGTAAAAGTGCTCACGTGCACTGACTCAACTAGCCTCAACATAATCAATTCAAAAATATTTTAATAAAAACATGCCATTAAATTTTATTTTAAGCAGCACTATATGCGTTGGTAAAAATAATATGAAAATAATTCATTAAATTATATTTTAAATTTAAATTTAAGCAGTGCTAAATTATATTTTAATTTTAAATTAGAAACAATATATTTATAACAGTACGGTACTATTTGAGGCGGCATCTAGCGTACAGTAGAAAATAGATAAGTTGTCAAACTTTTAACCCATAAGGTACCACGTGGTGACATCTATGTCAAAATCTGTACAATAACAATATTCAAAGCAATTGGCGTCTGCAAATTAATTTAATACAAAATAAATATTAATTAATATATCAAATAATTTACAAAAATATGAAACGTTTAAGCGATGAACGTGCAAAAATCTTATTTGAGAAACTTTCTAAATAGTAAGTAAAGTAAAATATCTCCAAAAAAAGGATTAAGAGATTATTATATTTCAGCATTGGAACAAATGTAAAACAGTTAATTGATCGTCCGGATGGCACATATTGCTTTCGAGAGCATCGTGATAGGGTATACTATGTGTCAGAACGTATACTAAAGTTATCTGAATGTTTTGGACCAGAAAAATTAATTTGTGTCGGCACATGTTTTGGCAAGTTTTCGAAAACCAATAAACTGAAGTTTCACATAACCGCTTTATATTATTTGGCACCGTATGCGCAGTATAAGGTGTGGGTGAAGCCGTCATTTGAGCAACAGTACCTGTATGGAAATCATATACCCAAATCTGGCCTGGGACGTATAACAGAAAATGCCGGTCAATATCAGGGTGTCGTTGTATACTCAATGAACGACTTGCCATTGGGTTTCGGTGTGCTAGCGCGTTCGACCACTGAATGCAAAGCAGCGGATCCATTGGCTACAGTTTGTTTCCATCAGTCTGATATTGGCGAATATATACGTTCGGAGGATACGTTGTTTTAAATAATTTTCAATTGCATAGAATTAAGTAGTGTAAAATGTTTTATTAATAGTCTTAATAAACTAATATAAAGTAAAACAGCAT
>NC_051847.1:172404041-172420208 GCF_002237135.1 Teleopsis dalmanni
ATTCAATAAAATTTAAAAAAAATGAAAAAATTATGGCGTTTTACTTTGTTGCAGTTTTTTCATCTCACCTTGTACATCCGTGTATTTCTGAGTTGGAGATCCATCATCTTGACTCTATTTTCCCTATAGACAGTTTTAAGTCACACTAAGAATAACTGAATACGGGGCCTTAATGAAATGACGAATACGCAAATGTTGGCAGACAAATGTAAATACAGTGAAAGCTATGTAAAATGCAAGCTCATCATATTTCTCTTAACCACACAAATTTTCTAGAACCAAGTTTTTATTTATCATATAAAATACCGTCTTTTATACTGGCAGTTGTCATAACCTAACAATTGAAATTGTTGTTCCTCTCAGCGTTCGCTTAAACGAGTTTTTACTGTACTAGTACTGCATAATTATAACTTTTTTTAAATTGAAATTAAAATTCCTGTTTTTAAAAATTAAAATCTTTTTTATAAAGCCGTAAAATTTCTTCACATTTCATTCTCTGTAATATTTTTTTAATAGTTAATAATAATTTCTTAAATAATTAATAAAGCAACAAAATGTAATTACGGTAGTGATTAAAACGAAATACAGTAAAAGCTCTCTCTAGTGAATGCTGACGAGGTCAGTATTTCTGTGTACTTCGTACTATGTATGGAAACAAACTGGTTATGATTGGAAGAGATTTTGATTTATTGAAGCGTCAGTGTAACAGAGCTTCCACTGTAGTTAATTAAATTTCCGGAAAGTTATAACTTAAATTCAATCTTAAAATTTTAAGTTATACATATTGCACTTAAGATGACATAACATATAACTTTGATTAGTCATCTTACATTTAATATTAAATAAAAAAAAATTGCATTTGTCATTAAATATTCAAAATATTAAAATTTGGTGAAACTGATGACTGAGGATTGATTACCAATCAAAGTTTTATACGTTATTGAAAATATGGAAATAAGTATTATTTTGGGAATAGAAAATTTTATCAATTTTACATACGTAATCAATTCAACATATCGGTTTTATTTATCCTTATTTTACAGGCCTCTATTTTGATAGGATAAGTATAAAAAAGGGTATGCTTTCGGATTAGCTGGTTTGCGCATTATGTTCTTGGATAGAATAATGAACAAGAGTAAAAGATGGGAAGAATTTAAAAAGCATATCTAAAATAAATTGAATTATATCACAGACTCGAGTATAAATAGAGTGTAATTTGAAATGTTATTTAAAAACATTGCATTCTCCCCGATCATCTCTATTTGTCAATGAATTTCAGTAAAGACAGGCATTTTGAACAATTTTTTTGACTACTATACTTTATCGAGATGGCGCTTCTATTTGTTGTTACTCATCCTTTGTCTTGTGTTTTTATCCAAGTCCACTTATACTTTTATACAAAAAAGTATAAGTGTAATTTTCATTATATTCTAATTAATTTCAAATTGAATAAAAAATAATTGAGTAAATAACTTTTTATCATAGATATTATGATATTAAAGCCAAGAGTTGGAACAAAAAAGATAAAAGGAACAAAAGAGTTGGTAGTCTTTAATGAGTTATCACTGCATTCTGTTGAGTATTCCCAGCTTTGAAGAACTGGAGGTATCTCTATCTTTAATATACTTTTTTATTCTTTCAACTTTTATATATTCAGTGTTTGTGAAATCAATATAAAAATGGCGTATATTAAGCGCTGTGGGTAATTTTTTGTTTATGTAATCAATCTAAATACTTTAGAATTCAAAACCTCATTATATTCAGAAATAGGTTCTATAGGGATATATTTTTATTAATGTAATCAATAAAATCTTTATAATTTTAAACCTCGATATCCCTCGATTGCTATTGTTATCAATGCAAAAATTTTAAAAAATTAAACCTTGATATCTTAGGTAGTAAGTTATGTGGACACATATTTTTGTTAGTGTAATCAATATAAAATCTTTATAACTTTAAACCTCGATATCTTGCCAATTAAGTTTTATTCGGATACAATCTGTATAATCAATGTAAAAACTTAATAAATTGCAACTATCGATATCTCAAGACGTAAGTTATATTGACATATATTTTAGTTAGTTTAATCAATATAAAAACTTTATGAGTTTTATCGACTTATATTTTTATTAGTTTAATCAATATAAAATCTTTATAACTTTAAACCTCGATATCTTGCGAATTAAGTTTTATGGAGATATAATCTGTGTAATTAAAGTAAAACCTTAATAAACTGCAACTAACGATATCTCAAGACGTAAGCTATATCGACATATATATTCGTTAGTTTAATCAATGTAAAAAGTTTATAATTTAAAACGCGGTGTATTGAGAACTAAACTATACCTATGTATCGGAACATAGTTTCGCTTGTTGGTAAAAGTTTCTGAAAATAGCTGATACAATTGAAATCTGCTACATATCTTTGTACCCGAAAAACCGGAATTACGTCAATGAAATGTATTTCTTAAAAATTGAATGCAATCTGCAAACGATGATGCAAAGCAAAGATTCTTGACAAAATCGTAGAAATTCGACTCCAAAGTCTTGCAACTTCAAAAAGAATTTTTATTTTGTACTCAAAGCAAAATTTTTAAGTGTAAACTATAAAAAATTAATGGAAAACGGTAAATCTACAAAGCAAGTACAAAATTCTAGAAAACAAAAACTTCACTCGAGTTGAGTCAAAAAGTGTGCAAAGTAATCAATTTTGGAAAATGTCTCTGCTCGTGCACTAAACGTGAAATATTGTATTTCCCAGCAAAAATGGAATTACACGACTAAAAGCAAGTGTACGTGTTCAATGAAGGAGGAAGGAGGAAGCGAAGGGTTGGTGGGGTTGGGGATGTAGAAGTACAAGTAAGCAAACTATCTCAACTTAGTGTAAGTAAAAATGCTTTTTGTTTAAAATAATTTCTATCCGTAAATGGTGAAATTGATAAGAAAGTTCAATCGGGAAGACACGTGAAACAGATTAGTATGCGAAAAAAATATACGAGTACATACCATTTATAGAGCAGAGCATATTAAAATAAATAAAATGAAATTTATTTTTAAAATTTTGCAAAAATTTTTTAAAAAAAAAAAAACTAATTCAGCATATTTAAATTAAAATTTGCAAAAGACAAAAAAAAATATCGTTGATTTAGCAGACATGAGGTCGATTGCTTATTGAGGAACCTCGTAGAACCGCGTCCGCCTTAGTAACGAAAAGCGCGCAAAATGCGATTACAAACCTTGGCTCTCACTACGTGTCTCTTTATCTATATATATATAATTATATATATGTCTATGTATTGTCAGTCATGTTGTATTTTGTGGCATAATTAATTCATTCTGAAAATTCAATTGAAATGTTTTCAACAATTCAATTAGGCTACTTATGACTGAGCCATAATTTTTCAATTTAAATAAAATTTGTCATTTTATAAAAAATAATTTGGAAGACTTTTTT
This sequence comes from Teleopsis dalmanni, assembly GCF_002237135.1. NCBI lineage: Eukaryota > Metazoa > Arthropoda > Insecta > Diptera > Diopsidae > Teleopsis > Teleopsis dalmanni. The sequence continues at coordinate 172,407,496 of NC_051847.1, forward strand.
TTCCTTTCATGAACAACATAAACTTCCTTTCATTCATAATTTTTTATATTTCAAATTCAGTATAAAAAGATTAAAGTATACATATATATTATGTATGTATGTACATTTTTATATTACAATTTCGAGGGAACTGTAAATAATACTTTAGGGATTTAAAGTTGGAAATTTAGCGGGTTTTAGTGTAAGTGAAAATAATTCATGGAAGCTTTAAGTAATTACAGTGTAGCTTTGTGGGTTTTTAGCTGCATTAAAATGAAATAAAAAAACTCAAACTGTTATTAAAATATTAAGAAGCGATAAAACTATTACTCACAGATAATTTAAATTGTTCTAAATAAAAACAGTTTTTGTTTATTAATATAACAAACTCACTGATTGCTCATAAATGACTACAGAAATCACTGAGATCCCTTATATACTCGTACATCAGGTTACATGTCCACGATTTGTAATTATATAGTAATAGATACATTAACTTATCAGTTTATTAGTCACAAATAATTAGAAATTATAAAAAAAATAAAATTAATCAAAGTTTTTAATTACTGACAAATGTGATGTCTAATCTAAAAGAAAAACTTTCATATTCATCATAATCAGTAGTCTTTATAGCGTCATTAATTAAGTATGGTAATGAAAAACGGTAATGGTTTTTTTTTTTATTTTTTTTTTCAAAGACTTCTGGCTGTAATTGCATTTCAGTAATCACGGATAATAAGTCAAAGAGCTCAGTATTTGGATTTGCAAGTTTATCTAAGCTAATTATGTTAATTGTAAGTAGTGCTGGGTATTTAGTAAGGAATCGGATTTTTTTGAAAGTAGACTCTACAAAGGGGGTTGCTATGTCAACCATAAAACCACGGGATTGGGAGTAGTGATAGGTATTTAGTAAAGAATTTATTTTTTTGTGAGTATACTCTACGTAGGAAATTGCAACAACAGCGATAAAACAACGAAATTATGAACGGTTATGGGTATTAAGTCACGAATTGGACTTTATGTTCGAACTCGGTATGTAGCGAATTGCTGTATCTATATTAGCGATTTAACAACGGAATTGGGAATGGAGAAGGGTATTTAGTAGGATATCTCATTTTTTGTGAGTATACTCTATGAAGAGAATTGCTATATAAGCGATAAAACATCGGAATAGTGAGTTGTGACAAGTGTTTAGAAAGGAATCTGACTTTTTTGTAAGTACACTCTACAAATAGAGTTAAGTATGCAATATATAAATATATATATAAAGCATTTAAAAGCTTTGACATTTGAATTTTTTTATGTAATAATAATTTTACATTAATTCACATTAATTAATAATCAATATTGAGAAATAGACATGCATAAATAGTTGTAAACTAAATTGACGGTTACTTTTCCAAGTTTAGATATTCTGAGAAAAACATATGTTTCCGACTTCTAGAATCCGCTTATGGTTAGTATTATAAAATATTTTAATATGCATTCAAACATTAGAACTAGCAAACAAATAACAATACATACGAGTATTTAGTTTTATTAATAATTATAAATATTTATTAATAGTTCAATAAATGATAGCAGATACCAGTGGCAACCCGTCTCGGCATAAACGCGACTCATTTATTGCATTGAAAGAGGGAACCATAAATTATAATTATAACACGAATAAATAAATAAATAATTGTTTTTCTTTAATATTTATTATTAGTGTACAATAATATACTTTCAATTATTAAATTAGTGAGAGAATTGAGGTTCATAAAGAAAAAAACAATACATTGTAAAGTAATTATCATTAGATTTGAAATAAAAGCGGTCTACTTGAACGCAAACCTCTTAGCAAGGACATTGTTCATACCCATAAGGTTTCAAATTTTACTTTGTTTCAGTCAAGGAAAAATCTTAAAGACTCAGTTAATCTGTATGTACCGTAAGAACTTAAGTCAAAGCGAAATGCACAATCAACCACACCTGTGTATTTGATTGGAACGAAATAAACAAAAACCACAAACTTTTTTTATTTCGTTCCTATCAATTACACAGGTGTTGTTAGTTATGCATTTCGCTTTGGCTTAAGTTTGCTTAAGTTCATACGGTACGTACCGACTAACAGAGCCTTGAGTCTAACACTGATTAAATAGTGGTTAAATTAATTACATTGTGGTTAAAATTTGCTTACTTAAACGCTACTCATAATAATTTCAATATTTTAAATTACTAAATAAATAATCATGCTGACTCTTAATGACAATTTAAGGCTCTAATCTGTCAATGTAATAATTGATTTTTAAAATTTCATTTAATTGCATTAGTAAATATTGCTAAATATTTTTCTTTTTTTTTGTTTTATTGCAATAAATGTTATTATTAAATATTAGTACTTTGAAGAGGACTATAGAATATAGTCAAAATACTGGTGGAAATAAGATATAATTTTTTTTAAAAATAATTTAAAAAGTTTATCATTAAAAGAATTGATCGATTTGTTCGTTTCAAAAATAAAAATAATAAATAATTATATGATATTGGATATTATAAATGGATATTATTATTATTTCTTTATTATTATTTATTTATTATTATTTCTTTGGTGTATTTACAATGTACTTATCTACAATACACAGGGCGGGTGGTGTCTTTACATTTATTTATAATGGATAAATAGATATTAAAATAATTAAATTATAATAAAATAATAGAACAAAATATCTGTAATATAAAGGTTGGGTTGGTTTGTACCGGCGATCACTGGTGGATCCACTTATTGTGTTACAGTATATGTAGGAAAAACACTATTAATATGTTATAAATAAAAATAAATAAATAAACCCCAATAAATAAATAATATAATAATATAAATTATTTTTTTTGTGAAACTTAAAATACAATTAAATATTTAACACAGATTTCGGTAATAATGATAAATATTTGCACATTTTATTTAATTAATTAATTTATTTATTTAAGTATTGAAAATTAGTCGTAATAACAAATAATTATAATAAAATATAATAAAAATTATGATTAGCAAAATTTATTCTACTTACCGCAGTGTGCAAGATCGATTATTGGCACCAATCCTCTAGCCAGCAAAGTGTCGACTTTATCGTCACTTGCCTTTCTAACATTCAGCATTTTAAGTGTGTGTATGTGTGTGCTTGGTCAAGCTCAAAGGATTGAAATTATTTAAATGACGCCGCCTCGTACCTGACGTTACCGTTTGCTGCTTGCAGTGTTGATGCTGCAGCTTTCGCTGTTGCTGTGACTGTGAGTTAAACTGAGAAAGCCTGCCTCGCGACTGTATTACGTGGCTGCTTTGTCTTTTGTTGGATTTTGTTTATAGTGACGTAGGCTGTATATTTGTTTGCTATTTTTGGTTTTTGAGTTTAATTTATATATCTTTATACAAACGCCAGCAAAGTTTAAATGAAAAATTAAACAGTTTTTATTTTGATACTTAAAATATATTTTTTTCGTTGTTTTTTATTTTTTTTTTGTTATAAATAATTTCAACAAAATCTGAAAAGACAAACCTAAATAAATATTAAGATTTTCTTAAGCAAAAAAAAGTCTTGTTCTTGTGCTTAATCAGTCTAACAAGCGATTAATTGTTTGATTAGTTGTTTTGATATCGAACATTTCACTTTTATGACTGTTTTCCTCTTTACAACCGTGTCGTGTGTTGGCTCGTAAATTATTTTTAAGTTCTTTGTATTGCACTTGATTAAAAACTTCTATTTTTTTATGATTAACTTTTTTCTGCTAGTTCGAGTATTTTACGCGTTTATTTCAAAAAGTATACACGTTTCTTATCTGCTTCTTCAATTGTCACTAGCCTTTAACGTTACTCTTTATAATTTTATCGCTAAAAAATTTATTATTTTGCAAGATTAAAAATTTGTTTTCTTTTTCATGGCACATTCTAAAGCAAACACACAACAGACATTAGATAAAATTTAATAACAAAAATTAAAATTTATTAAAAAAATTGTGATAACTGAATTAGCACTTCAGTGTGCTAGTATAATGATGAACGATGAACAATGAACGATGTACGATGTACGTTACCAGTTGCAAAATAATAGTCAAGGGAGACTGGTAAGAAGATGGAAAAGCAATAACAAAGCCGCAAATGTCATCCATAACAATTCACACACAATATCAATAGCACAGCACTCAACAGGTAGTGTTTGGTAGTGTTGGTACTATGTTGTGTTGTGTTGTGTTTTGTTAGTGTTTCATGCCTCTGTTAACACTTCGGTACTGTAAATGCAATGCGGAGAGAGCGCAGATCTCTCTTCAAAATAAAATCAAACGTAAAGAAAAATATTTGCACATTTCCCCTCTCACTTTGGCAATTTCATTTGATCAGCAACTGGCTGAAGCCAAGGTTTTTTTTTTTAGGTCTTTGTCTGCTGTACAACAGATGTAATTGGTAAATGTTTTTTTTTTGCTTATGTGTTTTTGACTGCAAGTAGTGTTTTTTTAATATTTTTAATTATTTTCAGCAGTAAATTTTTTTTGTTATTAATTAGAACTTTCGCCACGGTTTAACAGCAGGCATTTATTTTTTTGAAGTAACGCCAAATAAACGGGTACTTGCGTCGACTGATATTATTTTGATTAACACGCAATGCAAATATACTTTATCAATTAAAATGCCATGATTTATGCAATTCATAGAAAAGGAAATCACTTTTGTAAATAAAAAGATACCAGTTTAAGCAGATGAGTCAACTTAGTAACAGCTTTGAAGAGCTTAAATAATATACACCCCGAATTAAAAATTAATATTATACATATATACCACTAAAACATTGTTTTAAATTTAATTAAAATAAAAATATAATTTTTAAATGTATTTGTTAAGTAAAATTTCACGTAAAATTCACTTCATGTTTAAACTAAAATTGATGGATTTGCTAACTTCATTTCCTATGTTTGAAAATTAACCTAAATAATCCTACAAACACATACAAAACAAACGAAACCAGTAAAATTACAGGCTACCACCGCTTCCAACCACACTTCACAACATTTTTATCAACACTGAGCAAAAATTGCTTCAATTGCTGCTCACAAGAGTTGCCAGAGAGACGATCTTGTTTAGAAAATTTCCCTATTAAATTTAATAAGAAGTTGGGAAAATTTATAAGTACGTGAAAAGGAAATTTTATATGCATTTAAATAGAAATGTAAATGTTATTTACATAAAAATGTTTGCAATTATTATATGTTAGTTATATTTAAATATTAAATATAACTAACAAATAAAATATAAAAAATAAAATAAAGTTTGTAATTACGTAGAGTTTATATTATTTAATTAGATGTTTCGTTCTATTAAATAACGTTAAACTGTTAATAATTAATTCGTTTTAAGTTTATTTTATATATATTATTTTATACAAATATTTCATATAAAATTTAATCATTAAAATAGACTATGAGTCTATTTTGTTTTTGCCCCAAAATGGACAATTGTACAAACATAAACCATTCAGCAAACAATCTAACTAAAATTAAATGAAAATAAAAACTAGTATTTTTGAACTAATACTAATGTTATAAACGTTAAATATTAAAACTAAAAAATACACTATATACGAAATTATAGCAGCAACAGTTGGTTTCTAATACTATTGTTTTTATCCACTTTGCTGTTCATTGATGAAAATTCAATAATATTAATAACGACAACATAATGAACCAATTGCTCTAAGTGAATCCTTATAATCGCTGGTATAACACAATCTAACTTAATAACAAAATTGAATCTTAAGCTATACTGGGAACATATGTTGAAATAAATTAGAATAAAAATTTCAATGCAATTGCAAAATTAATTAATGATTCCAATTCGAACTAAGATTACTTACAAAATAGAAAGAAAAAAATAAGAAACAATAAATAAATAAAAAAGAAATTAATCGATTAAGGAACAAAGACATTTTTATGTATGCAGAACATTTTTTAAAAATTTTTATTTGGCCCCTGCATTAAAATTTTCAAAATTCGCTTCTAGCAACATCTACTATATTCCGGTTTAGCTGATAATGCGATTCAGTGGCGGAGCTAGACCAACTCTGCACGTCGGCGACATCAGAATTGCGAGGCCCCCTTTATAACCCAGTTGTAAAATTAAATAAGTTACATTCACTAATACGACAAAGCATGATTGAAAGTTTTATTGCTAATCAATTTAAAATAAACACAAATTAAAATAAATGAATTTTCCTACTTTTAGTATCACCCTATTTTTTTTTTAAATTATATCATAATGAAGATAGTCTCTCTTGGACCATCATACTTTTCTAGTACGTCTTAAACAATTTTAACTTTGCTTCTTTCTTTTCGTCGAAGCTATACTGACTGGAACTGTGAACATGAATCTGATTACTATATAAACATTAGGGAATACTTCGAATATAGTTAATGCCATTATCAAACCAAATTGCTCAAAATATTTATTAAGTGCTTAGAATCCACAGTCGGTAGCTTTTTGCGAGGCTCCTGCGGGCGCGAGGCCGTCGGCGGTCGCCGACATAACTGACGCCTAACGACGCCACTGATGCGATTATAATAAAATATCCTTGGTTGTCAAGTCTTATCATCTACGATCCAATCTCATATATTTGTATTGTTTTTACCAATATTGTGTTTTCTTTTTATCATAGATATTCACACTCCATAATTTTGTCAATTGAAGGGTATTATAAAAACATATTACGTTTTCAATATAAATCTATCGTACATATATCATAAAAATTATTTATAAAATTTTCATTTTGTTCAGAACATTATTAGTAAAATGAAAAATTCTAAATGTAAAAATTCAATTTTTTACATTAGTTGATAGTATAAATAAGATTTAAGTAAATTTCTTTATCTCCAAGAAAATATTTGAAAATCAGTCGGTTGATTTGCTTTAAATAATATCTCGTATTGATTGTGTTTTCAGTTTAATATTCACAATATTTCAAAGTCTTATGTAAAGCCGTCAATTTAATAAATTTTTCTATTGTGAACAGTTTTTTTTAAATGTACTAGAAATTGTCCAATACGTTAATTTTTCTTTTTTTGTAATTCGAAGTATTTAACAATAATTGTAGATGTAACATACATAATATAAACATAAATATTAGAAATAAGTAATGAAATCACTATTTATATCTATATTATTTATTACTGAAATATTTATTTAACTTTTACCTTGAATAATGTTTAATGTGACATGACAAATGTTAAATTAAATGACAGCAGCACAAGTTGTCAAAATTACCCCTTTGCCATTTCATATTTGAAACTGAATATACTTTGAAGATTTTATATTCAATATCGTTTTCATTACTTAAGATTCTGATTTTTCTTTGGATCGTGGAAAATGTCATTTTTTCACGAAAATTATAAATGATCATTAAATCCACTTAAATGTTCATTTAAAAAAAATTCTTACAGATTGTGTTATTTATTATTACAGCTCCTAATTAATTAAATAGCTGATTGTGATTTGTTAAACTTTTCATTTTGTTTTATTTCAATTATTCACTTAATTATAATATAAGTTACCTCCTGTCAACATCTTATAAAACTTAGACAATTGTAATACCTAATTTACCTAATTTTTATCTAATTTAAGCTACTCGAAATTCTAGTAAATACTAACATTTGTTACCATACCGACATATTTTATATATTGAGGGAAATATTCAATTTACGATCAATTTACTCGAATTCGCACACGGCCCACACAGTAGGTAATGAATTATAGGCCTTTTCGGTGGCTCGCAAGTACGGCAAAAAATGCATGTTGGCCTATGTTGGCCACGCAAGTCATTGGCATCACTGTTGCAATCTGTCAAATGTTTTGTTTTGACAAACAGCAAATCTTGTATATGTGCATATAAATCAAATATATATTTATAAAAATATTATAAAATTAAAATGAACATGGAATTAAAAGGAATGATAAGAATATTGGAAATTTAAAAATAAAACACTAAGATAAGTAAATTTTTGTAGGTACTGTCGTGTTGGGAGAAGGAAGCAACGTTTTGCAGTGGCCGAGGGATGCAAGTTGTTTCACGGATTTTTTAAATGTTATGAATGCCGCAACAACCTCCTGTGAAGATTCTCTTCCTTTCGTGTCAAGTAGCACTCTAGAAAACACTTCGTTTCCTTTGTAGTCCATAGTTTGGGTGTATTTCTATAAAAAAATTTTTAGTAAAACTTCAAAAATTATGTTTGTTTATTAATTTTACGTATGTAAACTACAAATTAAATGAAATAAAATAAATGTTACTTGGTAATAACTAACATAATAAAAAATTCAATGTGCTTAATACTTACGATTTCTCCATTCTTATTATTTCTTCGTTACTTTTCAAGATTTTTCAAATTTTTGAATTCTGTTTGAATTTTTATTTCCTCAATTTTTGACATTTGATTGCACTATTCGTTGGAATTTTCAATGAAGGTTCACAATAGTTCGCTTATTGCGTTGGTAACATTTTTTTTTTTACTGGCCGATGTGGTTGGCCAGCATAACTATGCTGGCCGAGGTAGAGAAAATAGTGTTGTTGTTTTGCATACATTGCGGCCAGTATAGGCCTGCATAGGCCAACAACTTGCTGTTTTTTGCCGTACTTGCGAACCACCGAATACGCCTTATGTAACCAAATTTTAATTTGGTTACCCAAAATTTTTTTCTGTGTATTTACATCTTAAACTCAATGGTTCAACTAATATGGAGGCCCTAAAAATTGATTTGATTCATGGTTTCACATGACATGAAAACGTACTTAAATGTATAAAATAAAATATTTCAAAATATTCAGTTTTTATTTTATATAAAAACAGATTAACTCATTCATACGACTATTGTGAATATATGCAATTTATATAAATTTTTTGAAGTTTCGAAAATCGTTGAACTGGTAATGATATTTGGTCATGTGATTGTCATGTGAGCTGTCACTGTGAATTTTTCAGTACTTCTTCAGTGTGAATGAATTTTTCTTCGTACTCCAACTTGGCTATACGAAGGGCTCAGTAAAATAAGAAAATAATATTAAGGTGTACGTTTAAAAACAAAATATGAATATTTTTTTTTAAAAATAATTAAATAAAATTTCTATTTTAAATTTTAGTTTGCTGTGTATTGTGAATAAATTCTAGGAGGTACAAATTTAAATAAAATATATTAAAGATGTCCATATCAGCACGTCAAGCACAAAAGGAGCATGTCCTGGCTGTATCCAGGGATTTTATCTCCCAACCACGTTTAAGTAAGTAACACAATTAAAATCATTGCAAAGGCCTTTAAATTTAGTAATTCGATAATAAATTAATAAAAAAATTTATCCGCCATGACAGCAGAAAACTGCGAATGCAAAGAAAAAAGAGAATGAAAAATCGATAAATTAATTTTTTCTGGTATAACAAAATAAATGCTTATTTTTCTAATAGAATATCGTTTTTGAATTGATTTCAAATGTAATAAAAGCTATATATTTAAATTGATTATTATAAAAATTTGGATTATAGAAATTTAGTGTATTTTTCTTCTTCTGTTACTGCGTTTTTCGGTCATGTGATTTAGTTACACTGCAACAAATTAAGCACCTGATTTGACGAATGCTTTGAGCTAAATTTTCTTAGCACGCCCATTCGTAGGCTTCACCCAATAAGAATAAACATTTTTGAATGTGGTTAATTAACAATTATAAATTTCATGTAAAATTATATAATTAATGCAATTTTAATTAAATTATTTTTATCACTGTTTTGCTTCACACATTTTTTTCTCGAGCTTGTATAATTGTATTGTATCCCGTGTATTGTCAGCTGACTTATCTTAAATCTTATCTATTTGAATATAAAAAATTTAGGCTTTGCTTTATTTTGTATTATTTCTTTTTTTTTTAATTATTAAGTAATTTAAATTATAATTTTTTTCTTATTATTATTTTATTCAAGGTTATAAAACCGTGTCAGGTGTCAATGGTCCATTGGTCATTTTGGATGAAGTCAAATTCCCCAAATTCGCCGAAATCGTTCAGCTTCGTTTGGCTGATGGCACTGTGCGTTCTGGTCAAGTGCTTGAGGTAAGCGGCTCTAAGGCCGTCGTACAAGTGTTCGAGGGTACTTCTGGTATTGACGCCAAGAACACAGTTTGCGAGTTCACTGGCGATATTTTGCGTACGCCTGTGTCAGAGGATATGTTGGGTCGTGTCTTCAACGGTTCCGGAAAACCCATTGATAAGGGTCCACCAATTTTGGCTGAAGACTTCTTAGATATTCAAGGTCAACCCATTAATCCATGGTCACGTATCTACCCAGAGGAAATGATTCAAACTGGTATCTCAGCTATTGATGTCATGAACTCCATTGCTCGTGGACAAAAGATTCCCATTTTCTCTGCTGCTGGTTTACCGCACAATGAAATCGCTGCTCAAATTTGTCGTCAAGCTGGTCTTGTTAAGGTTGGAAGAAAAATTGTCATTTTTAAAACAATGTAATACAAAGTTTGTTTTTTTGATTTTTTTAGGTTCCTGGCAAGAGTGTATTAGATGACCATGAAGACAATTTCGCTATTGTATTCGCTGCTATGGGTGTTAACATGGAAACTGCACGTTTCTTCAAACAAGATTTCGAAGAAAATGGTTCTATGGAAAATGTGTGTCTTTTCTTGAACTTGGCTAATGATCCTACCATTGAACGTATTATCACTCCACGTTTGGCGCTGACTGCTGCTGAATTCTTGGCTTATCAATGCGAGAAACACGTATTGGTTATTCTTACTGACATGTCCTCATACGCCGAAGCTTTGCGTGAAGTATCAGCTGCTCGTGAAGAAGTACCCGGTCGTCGTGGTTTCCCCGGTTACATGTACACTGATTTGGCTACTATCTATGAGCGTGCTGGTCGTGTTGAAGGCCGTAATGGTTCTATTACACAAATTCCAATTCTTACTATGCCTAACGATGATATTACCCATCCAATTCCCGATTTAACTGGTTACATTACTGAGGGTCAAATTTACGTCGATCGTCAGTTGCATAACAGACAAATCTATCCTCCAGTGAATGTGTTGCCATCACTTTCACGTTTGATGAAATCTGCCATTGGTGAAGGTATGACACGTAAAGATCACTCTGATGTCTCCAATCAGTTGTACGCCTGTTATGCTATTGGTAAGGATGTGCAAGCCATGAAAGCTGTCGTCGGTGAGGAAGCTCTGACGCCTGATGATTTGTTGTATTTGGAATTCTTGAGCAAATTTGAAAAGAATTTCATCTCTCAGGTTTGTTAAAATATTTCTAAAATTATTTACTTTTATATGCATTAACATATTTCAATTTTTATTATTAATATTTTTAGGGTAATTATGAGAATCGTACTGTCTTCGAATCATTGGATATTGGCTGGCAATTGTTACGTATCTTCCCCAAGGAAATGCTTAAACGTATACCAGCTTCCATTTTGGCTGAATTTTATCCTAGGGACTCACGCCATTAAATTGTTTTCTGGGTCTTTCATTGTATATTTTAAGCTAGAATCATATATTCGTTTAGAGCGAATAGAGATTCTAACGTTGTTCTTTAATGCAATATTATATAAATATAAAGCAACTATTTTAAAACAATTATTGTATAACATTTTAAATATTATGTATTGTATTATTATAAATTAATTACTAAAATCGTTGCCACAAGTTCAATGCTGATCTGCTGCTCATGAACGCAATATTTCTGTTTAATTTAAAGGAATTTGTAAATACAAAATTGAATTGAAAACAAAAAATAGTAATAATAGCACAACCAACTATATATATATATATATATAGACAGTATATAAATGTTTTTGTATATTTTTTTTTTTGTGTTTATTGTAAAGTTAAAGTTGTAAATTTAAAAAGTAAATTTCTTCAAGTATTTACCTATCCGCCCTCGTCTTTGTTTCCTTATGTCGCAGACGCAAAAATGTGTTTTATTCATTTGCACTTGTTTTGTTTTTTAGTTTTTAAGTTTAATGTCCCATTGAGTTTGTTTCAAAATTTTAAACTTTCTAAAAACAAATAAAATAATCAGCATTCCAAATAAAATTAAAAACAATTTCATTTTAATTAAACACAAAAAAGTATTAAACGCTTTCTTTTTATTTTTTTGAAACAATTTGAATGAAAGATTGCGTAGCTATAATAATTGTTGTAATGTTCTTAAATAAAACGAAATTTAAAGTAAATAAAATAATTTATAAATATATTAATTGAAAGATGAAAAATTATATTAATTTGTTGAAAAAGAAAAAAACGACTTGAATGTTTTTAATAAATTTATTCGAGCTATAAATCTATATAATCTACTTAATATTTACATATAACATGTACAAATATTTTACATACAAAAGGATATCAATATCATATTTTATTATATTATATTATATTAATAATAATACATTTTATGAAGATCACTTCCTAGAAAAGGTAAAGACGAAATATAACCACAGCACTACTGCCAATGGCCAATAAGAGATTTGTCAAAACTGTTGCCACTTTCGTTGCACTGCTACCCTTTATACAATCACTGTCATTTATGGAAATATAACCGTCTCTGCAGGTGCACTCGCCTTGGTAACAGTACAGCGTTTGGTCAATTTCTGAATGCTGATATTGATAGCAATCAATGTCACTACGACAATACTGTCCACGCTCTGTAAATGAATGTACT
>NC_051847.1:172420308-172429115 GCF_002237135.1 Teleopsis dalmanni
CAGAATGCCACGTGCAAGCATTTCACGGGTGCATTAACGTTTCGAATCGCTGAGAATTCCGTAATAACATTCGTATTTGCATTACTCATACGCCAAGGCATTCATACTCATGTTCCAATGTCGATTTACGAGCGCTTTTACAAGTTTTATTCAGTTTTTATTTGAAGCTTAGCCGTTTACATTTATGTAGTAAAGATACTGATTCTTGTTTATTTATTTTAATAATCATTCAATAATAATAAACCAAAATGAACTCGAATCATTTGTTTATGACCTCTGAGCACATACTCGTATAAATTGATACGTTCAGCTACTGCCAAGATACTTTTCTTGATATTTATTCCCATTTTACAGCTGCTGCGCCAAGATACTTTAATACGCGGCTATTATTTATTTTATAATGGCTATATATTTACATTAAGATACACGTATAATTAAGAATTAGTTTAGGTAGGTGCTAATTAACAGATTTACGTACACTCGATGCAGTTTCTTATGAAAAAAAAATATATTGAGGGTTAATAAATTCAAGTAAAACCTCAACCATTTCAGTTTTTATAGCAAAAAGTAATTACTATTGTTACTATTATGTAAGGAGACCTACTTTAAAAGTATATACGATAAAATTATATAACAAATGCAGCAAATATTGTCTACAGACCTTATGATTCATTTTAAAATAATTGAATGAATAATTAGTGATAAGTTTTTTGTAAAACTTATAGTCATAAAATGTGTGATACATTTTTTAATTTTCTCACATCACAATAAAATAAAAGCAAAAAAATAATATTGCAATTTAATAATTAAAAAATAACTTTAATTAATTAATTCACTTATTTTACAGCTGGTTTATGATTTCGATACAAATATAACACAACACCAGAACACTTGATGTGTCTTTGTCCGTGTCTGGCCAGAACTAGGCTTAAGTTTCTAGGGGACCCATTCTTCAATTTACTCGACGACATCTACACCATCAGCATTGGCCAGATTCTTGCCTTTGTAAATGCCTTTGGCTGGTTCTAGTGTGACCTTCTGCCTACTACCCACTATTACGAGGTTTTTGGATTCAAAACGGCTCTTAAGCTAATTGAGGAGAACTTGTCCTCTCTTCACCACAACTAACTAACTAACACAACACAACACAGCAAGTGAATTTGTTAATAAAAGCTTAACAACAAATTAACAAAACTCCCAGTTTAAATATATCAGTCAAGTAGGGCTTTGGGTGAGTTGGCTAATGAACACTAGTTTAGTTTAGATTATAAGAGGGTTGGGAATTTCTCACCACGCCACTGCATCCTTTGAGGATTATTGTAACACACCCAGTTTAGTTCCATAGACGAGCAGAAGTGTAGAACGCCATTATATTCTTTGGCGAGATGTTATCTAATTCTGTAAAAGTGGATAGGCAATTGATAAGTACCGAAGTCTGAACACTAACTCTGAGCTTCAAATTTTTTAAAGCACGAGTTCAACTTAAGTTGAGAACTTACAGTCTCAAAAAATTATTTACGAATAATTAATTATAAGAAATAATTCCAAGACCACGGACGATGAGTATTTGGCAATACTCGAAATAGCTATGTGATCAACTAAAAATTCAATTAATATCAAAATAAATAAAAATTTTTGTTGTTGTGATTCACTACTATTCATAACCTCTCTTTTAACAAATAATAGTAATAGTAATTATTTATATACAGGGTGTTTTTTTTAGCTGCATGAAAGCTATCGATATCGATAACTATGGTTTAACAGCTGAGACTATCAAACTGTGTTGACATTTTTGTTCACTAAGGTTTGCCAATTTATCATGAATAGAACAACGCTTCCAAATTGTAGAAATTTAATTTGAAAAAAATAAAACTGTTCGCAAAGTTTGTAGAGCACTTCGTCCATTGAATTTTGTTTAGTGATGAAACTCATTTCTGGTTAAATGGTAAAGTCAATAAGCAAAATTTTCAAGATGTGAAAATACTATAATCGTCAAACCGTTAACGAATCACCATTACATCCATTAAAATTGACTATTTGATGCGGTTTACATGCTGACGGAATCATCGGTCCTTATTTTTCTCGAAATGAGGAAGAAGCTACCGTTACGATGAATGGCGAGCACTATCGAGCCATGCTGGTTAAATTTTTGTTTTTAAAAATTAATCAGTTAAACATCGAAGACGATTGGTATTTGGATCCAACAAAATGGCGCAACTCAACGTGCAGTGCGATTAACAATCGATGTTTTACGAAATTAATTTAGATAACAATTTTATTTCCCGCAGTGATACTGTTAACTGAACCCCTCGCTCGTGCGATTTAACGCCTCTCGATTACTTTCTATAGGACTTTGTTAAGTCACTGGTGTATGCCGACAAACCAGTAACTCTTAAAGCATTGGAAGCCAATGTTTATGCCAATGTTCATTGCAACAAATAATCAATAATTGGACTGATCGAATGGACCATGAAACTCGTAGCCGCAGCAGACATACCTATGCCGGAAATCATATTCAAAAAATAAATGTCATAAAATTATCTATCAGATTATAAAAAAAAAAAATTTCATTCCAATAATATTTCTGTTTTGTATTATCAGTTTAAAAATCCACACCTTATATCAGTAGATCACAAAAAAAAAACTAAAATGACAAATAATAGCTATAAAGTAATATATATGCAGAATGTATTCAGCATTTTTTCTGTCATTTTAATTTGAAGTATTCTAATTTTTAATTAATTACTAAAAAAACAATTTTATTTTTTTTACAGAATATAATTAAAGAAAAATAAACAAAAATTTTAAAATGATTAGGTTGTGCAAAAAGTATTCGTCATTTTTCTTCCATTATTGTGAGTTGCAAATAAGTATAGTGAACCCGCATACATCTTTTTCAATATATATTAAGTTTACTTCAATAATAGTAATAAATTTAAATAAATAGTTAAGATAATATAAATCATTTCCTAAAAAGAATATTTAAAACCAAACACCAAAAAAAATTTTCCTACATTCCCTTTAAGTATTATCACAATTTTGAAATGGTTCCACCTGATAATTTTATCTATGTTTAAGATATTATGGATAGTTGATTTGAGCTGACGTCAATCAATGCCTCAACCATGGACCTGTTTGTGGGTTGACCTGGTAGTACTACACTGTGATGATTTTGTTGTTCATGTGGGCGCATTTTTTTTTGTTATTTACTTACTATTGCTTAAAGGGTCTATTGGTAAAATATGCTTACTAAAATAATTACACTATTTAAACTATATTTATATTTATTTTTAACACACCCACAAATTTTTTATCTGCCTATTTGGTGGTAAGTTATTTATACTTATACTAAGCTGTAATATTTTATACAGAAATAATGTATAAATAATTTCTCATGCAAAGGGGGACAAAAATCCTCGAAACTTCAACTGACGTAATAAAATAATAAAGTAAATGTAATGTTTATAGTCTAATTATTTTTAAGTACAAATTATGTCAGTTAGGGTTTTAGCAAAAATAAATAATAAACATTTTGTAAAATAATTTCACCAGATATTGGCAAAAAAAGTAATAATAAAATTAAAACTTTTGAAAGCTATGGAAAATAGTTAGTCGATTTGGCTTAAATCTAATCACTTAATCTTGTAGCTTCATATAAACTAAATTAATTTTAGATTTGTGATTCAAGTATTTAATAATTTAGGCATTAAATATTTTAATATTATTGTTTAGTATTACGTTATATTATTTTATTGTATATTGTGACCAATATTTTAATCTCAGTCGTCAGGAGAGATGAATGCCTCTTGGTACTAGCATCATAACTCTGCCCGGTGCCGCAATTAAAACTCATTCACTAGTATTTACACTTCAAACAGTATGGGGTGGTGCCTAATCTTACTCTTATCGGGTCTCTTACGACACGCATGGGTTACTTTGGAAATATGCAAAGCTGTAAAACAAGAACTTGAAGGCGATGAAAGATTCGATTATAAGACTATAAGATACGTTAAAAAGAGAAGTTAGTTTTGAAAGTTCGTTATGAATCAAAATGGACTGTCTTAATAAACTATTCAATAGTTTCGAAGCTCAGGCACGCGAAAAAAAGTTTGGTTTAGTAAAAGATCATTACGCAGTCTACTTGAAATCTAGTCTGACTTAAGAAGTTTTCATTAGCTTTACCTGTTTAGTGTAGGATCAAAACACAGATGACTAGACGACACTTCATAAACTCAGATGTTTTTATTCACATAAGGTGTATATGTGAAGCGACCGCTGAATATTTGGTGATACTCGAAACAGTTGTATGGTCGGCTCAAGAATTCACTTTATTTAAAGTTTTTCATTAATTTATAATAAATAAAATTTTTAAAAAAATATTAAAATTCTAAATTTAATAATCAGTTTAAATTAATTACCTCATACACCCATTTTTAAAGTAAGTAGCAACAAACATTCTTCAACAAAAGTGACATCGAACAACACTGCAAAAATTAAACAAAAAGGATTTTTTCAAATACTATTTTTGATATATAATATATATATATGAAATATTTAATATTCAATATTATTATACAGTAATATTATAATTAATATTTACTTATATATTTATTATAAGAAATATAATTAATATAACTTTAATAATTATTATAATTAAAGATATAAAGATTTTTAGATACTATTTTTGTTTTATATATGTAAGACATATAATATATAACATAATAATATTTAATAAGAAATAACACATATTTAAGTTGAAGAAAAATATATAAACCTCTTATATTATATTTTTTATTCATAACTCTATTCTGTAAAAAATATAAAAGTAACCTGAAAAACTAATAGAGATATAAGCAATATCTTATCATATATTATTAGTTATGTTTTTAGTATGAACTTTAAGGTTGAGGTTATTGTTACATTAAATTATTCAAACAAATTTTAAATTAATTAATTATTAATTTTTAAATTTTCATTGCTTCTAATATATTTTGTTAATATTATTACACTGTATACCAAAAGTATTTATTTGGATACCAAAAGTATTTATTTGCCTCTGCTGCTACAGTCCGGATGAGTAAGTAAGTTCAACCAAGTATATATATAGTATATTTTTTATTCGAAAACTTGTGAATATTTACTTTTTTTACTATTTACATAACAAAACAAAAATTTTACAAAGGTCAAAAGTGCGAAATATAGAGGAAATTATTTCAAAATAGTTACTATATTTCTCCTTGAAAAACTTTCAAAGAGCTTCCCACTACTGTTGCGCTGACAAGTGTTGCAAGATTTTGTGGTACACCCTAAATTCACAAAGCATATTAAATGTTTATTTATTTTTAAGTCTTTATCTATTTTTAAATTAGAAATATTCATAAAATAATGTATAGATTCATTTTATGTTTCATTATATTTTTTTTGAAAACCTACAGCACTTGTAAAGCTTTGATCAATTTTTGGGGTCTTTAGATTCTATATACCCATTTTCATTTCCCAGCTATTTTTTGCAGAAAGATATTTAGTTTCTGGCGTAAAATGAGACAGCTGTACCCAGTAATAAAAACCTATAAAAAAAATTGTAGTAATAATAAATTAGCTCGTCTAAAAACTTTATTATTATTACAAATATTTATAAATTAAAAATTAAGTTCAATTAAAGTAATTACTTAATTGAAAATAAATTATAGTAATAAATTAATAAATATTGGTTTCCATGTGTATTTATTATCAAAAAAATCATTTTCATTCAAAATATTAAATATATTACATTAAAAAAAAATATTTTAAAAAAATAAACTATTTTTTTTTTAAATTAATATTTCAAAAATTTTTCCGTATAATCTCACTGTAATGACGATTAATCCTGGATACAGTCAAATCCTCTTTTGTTGCTAGAAGCGAATATAACAATTCAAATGAATTTAATCATCATAAAACGTTTGATGATTAAAAAATAAAGTAGTAATAAATAAACAGAAATATTTAATATAAATAAAATTAAAAGAAAAAAATTATAATTACTTCATATTAATGAAATATGTATTATAAAATGAATATGTGGAATTTTTACTTCATAGTAAAAACGCATAGTATATTTCAATACTTAAAAAATTTTTATACCGTAGTTTTTGACACAAATATTTAATCCTAACACCATATATAATCGCTAAGTCCTAGCCAAACTCTAAAGCAGATATTGTAATCTTGTATTGAACACAAGAAAAAAAAAAACAAAAAATAATGAATTTACATCAACAACTATGTCGTCTTGTGTATAGCTACATACAACTGTAGGATAGTCTTATATATTTTTAAACATTATATGTAGTTTGAATGTTGATAGTGCTAATTGCAGAATATACAGAACTATATCTAACTGCTACAAATCATGCTCACAACATTAGCGTATATGGATTACATCAATATTTTTTTTAACATAATGTCAAGACCTTTCTTTACTTCTATCTTATCAGGCTGATAAAGCTCGTAATTGACAATGATTCGCTTCTAAAATTGTTCGATATCATTTAATACCAGCAGCGTTTCAATAATAGTAATTTGGGCAATAAAAGTTGTTAATTAATGTGGTACCTGAATCTTACAAGATATTAGTCTTGTGCTAGGTTATTTGACAGGTCAGATAAACCACGGGAACTAGATAACCATACTAAAATACTGTCTCTCACGTTTGATCATTCTTACCGTAGTTGTAAAGACCACGATGGAACTGCCTTACATATGCTTTTTTATTGTCCAGAGCATACGTGGTATTGCGTTTACTATTTAAGGGACACCCTTCTCCTTTTTTGAGAATCTTGGCCATCTCCATGACTGCCGTCTAAACAGTATTTAAAGTTTTGGCATAGGTTTAAAGTAATTTTCAAGCCTCAAAGTTTCTTGTACAGACACACAATAGGCCAATTAACCTAAATGTATTCACAGGATCGCTGGAACTGAGAGTCAACTATATTAATTTATGATATATAGTAACGAAATGTTTGACTGATCAACTTTCAATAAAAAAGCCAAATCCATCTGGTAATCAGAACATTTCGAACGTCTTATTTGGGTTAAACCGAACATCAAGTATACATGTAGTAACCACATGTCCTATGTTCCCAAGAAGATAAAACAACTAACAACAACATGTTTGGTGGATCCATTGCCAATAATAAAATTCGTCCACATAGTAAGAAGATTATTTTCAATGTCTGATTTGATTATTTGGTGCCACTGAGTATTTTTTTTTAATATTTTTAATAAAACTTTATCATTTCAGTTATTTCTTAAATTTACCTTAACCTGTACACCGATTTATGCAACCCAAATTTTGATCAATCCAATTAACTTTCACAAAAATCAAAACTTTTACAAAATTTCGAACACATAACTTCAATGTCATCCATCAAAATTAACAAACAAGATTGTGCCCCTGTCTTCGGTGCAGTTCATCTCAACTCAACAATTTTCACAGCAGCAAAATTACGAATAGAAACAAACTTTCAAGCCGGAAGCAGTTCAAAATTTTGCACGCACCCAACGCTATCCAACACGCCCCTCGTGCACTCGACAGTAAGCCAAGAAATGCATTTTTGGCATTATCCTAATTTTGTTGCTATTGTTATTTTCACTCGTGAAGTCACTGCGCTGATTTGAACTGCTTTTACCAGTACGCGCACCAACGAAAGTCAATTAAAATTAGTTGCCAGCATAAAGTTTTGTTACAGTTAGCAAAAACTTCATCCTACCCCCAACATTCCCACTGTACAAGTTGCATAAACAAGTGTATTAAGCAAGGAAAAACAAAAAAACAAAAAAACAAATGTGTGTAAGCTGCCTGAAACGCTTATGGATGGTTGATACAGGCCTTGGGTGCAATGTGAACTTCATACCTACATACCTACTACCTACATGTGGTATTTTGTGTGTGTGTATGTTTGTATGTGTATATTCGCATTTTGTGTGACATTTTTGCACTACTTACAGACACACAATTGGCAAACAGTAGCAACCATTAGTATACACATTATCAGCACTCAGTGCAGCAACAATAGCAACAACAACAAAATTAAAAATGCCGGCCTCTATATGTAGTACGTTTCAGTATATTTTCAAACAATAAGCCGAGCATAACGGCTATTGTTTGCTTCTAGCTGCTTATTTTTAAGTATGTTTGTATGTGTGAGTTTGATGCCTATATTTCATTTATTTGTCCAGTGGACCTGTGTGAGTGTGGCAGGCACTCGTTTTTAATTGAAGTCAATAAAATGTGTTTGAGTGCCGCATGCTTGTTTGCTTAATATTTGGATGCTTTCTGAATTCTTTTTTTTTTTTTAGTTTATTTTTTTTTTCATTTTTACATATTGCTCAATTGAAATTTTCACATTTGTTGTTGGTTTTTTGTTTTTCAATTTTATGCTGAGCGACGTGTGGCATGATGACAAAATTATTGTAAGCTAAATATAAAAAATTTTAATTTATGTACCAGCTTTTTCTGTTGCTCTAGTGTAGTTATTGTACAGTATGAATTAAGAGCAAAAAATTTTATATTGACATAGTGAAGGTAATTGAAACAAAGGAAAGGTCAGTTGCATGACAAGTTCATGCCAGAGGTATGTGGGTAAATGGGTGCATAGGTGTATGGATGCATGGGTGCATGGGTGTGTGGATGACACAATTGTGCATAAATTAAAATCTTCACAATTGGTTGCAGCTGAACTAAGAGTTCAGGCGCTTGATAAGTTCATTTGTAGTTAGTTAAAATTATTCAAAAAAAAAAAAAACATGAAAAGAACATGAAAAAC
>NC_051847.1:172429215-172440563 GCF_002237135.1 Teleopsis dalmanni
AATAAGTTGAAATTATTTAAGAAAATATTGGTTGTTATATATAAGACACTGGAATACAGGATGACAAGAAGCCACAGTGACCTTGTGAGCCGAAATTCTTTTAAATAGTGTTAACGGCGCTCGCAGTAAAAACACGAACATCTGTTATATTCTTGTTTAGGCTTATCCATATCCAGGTTTAAAGTTTATGGGCGCTCTATTCTTCAATTTTCTCAGCGATAACTTGCATTCATCAATGCGTCCAATTGATTCAGATATGCACAGCCTTCTACCAAAAATTACGAAGAATGTGAAATCAAAATAGTTTTAAAAAGCTAATTGAGTATTCGATATTCCTACTACTTTACCTACTTATATGAACCCAACGGTTCTACCTTAAAACGGGACCTTAATTTCTTGTTAGTTAGGAAATTATTTTCTACCCAAAGAAATGGCACAAAGTGTTTAATCTTGACACTGAAAACTTCCATAAAAAAGTAAATTAAGTAAGGAAACTAAAGACATAAAAAGCTCATTTTGATTCTAGCTAGTGTTGGGAAGCTGCAAAAGAATTGTTTGAGTATATCTTTTTCCTTTTTAGCCGTATAAATTCTACAATATTTATAACAGCGATTTCTAAATCTTTTCATGAGCGTGTCTGTTTAGTCAGGATCTTGATGTCAGCTTTTATTTCACTAAATAAGTTGGGCTAGGTTATACTGGCGATCCTTAGGGCATTCACATAGGCCTATTGGCCAATTGTGTTACCGTATATAGAGGAAAACTCAGGTTTTAAAACTAAATAGAACCTTTGACAAAGATCAAAGTTATTTAGTGGCAGGTCTTCTAATTGAACAAGATCCTCAAGGGGTTCCTAAAGTGTTGAATCACCGCCGTGCATGTGCTGGGCAAAGACAGAGCAGATAAGAGGAACTCTAATCTTTCACCCAGCTGCGACAGGTATGAGTGAAGGGTACATTCAATCTTCTAGCATGGTGCCCTAGTAGTTCATTAAATAAGTTCCTTTTCTCCTATCAGTCAGTAAGAAATCGAATTCAAGAGAAATAAAAACAAAAATAAGCAAGGAAAACGACAAACAGTTACCGATAGAGAAAAGTGTTTGTAGAATATTTCTAAAAGCACTGGTCTTATGCTTATAAATAATATGTCTACTATTCCTTCTGATAATAAATGTAAAAACTATTTAAGAGCAATAAGAATACAAAGTTGAAGAAGGGAGTCGATGAATGAAAACCGAATGGAGAGAAGTGATTGGAAAAGCATTCTAACAAAGAAGATGCCTATGGATGGCTATTGCCATCCTTTTAAAAAAGGAAAAACATTAGATTATAGGTTGTCTTTTTTTATATTTCAAGTTATTTTAGTGTATGACAACATTAACTGTCGATTACGGTATTATATTAGTAAGACTTTGATTTAGTCAATAGATAAATATATTTAATTATTTTTATTCTATGCATATAAACTGCATATAAATTTATTTTTATTGTGTTTGTTTTAATTCTATATCAATACAGTATAAAAGAAATCAAGCTATGTATTTATGTATGTTTAGAAAGTATTTTAATTAGTTTACAGTACATTGAGTCACTATTTACTATGGAGGAAACCATTGTAAGCGTACGCCACTGCCTTTGACACAAAAAATTTGCAAAGAGGGTTGAGGTGTTATGAAACTAGTAAGAAACTAAAATGTTTCATTTATTGAATAAATAAAAAGTGGCTTTTAAGAATCACCAACAAATATGCAAATTGCTATAGTAACAGACAACAAAAGAACATAGAAACAACAGCTATCAGCTACCAGCTACCAACTACCAACTAATAGCTAACAGCCAAGAACCAAGTATTTCATATTCTGTTCGATTTTTGAGTTTATTGAACTAAAAATTACATAATGCAGAAATAAGAGCAAACAATTTTTACACAGTTTTGCTTTCAACGAATGTTTTGAATGAATTCCAGTCGTACTTGCACCAACAAAACTTTCGACTGAATCACACCCAATACTGAGTACAGTACAAACAAAAATCGTTAATTATATAAATTGATATGTATTAAGCATTTATCAGGACGTTTTATCTTGGTCGACACATGTGCGATGCATTATAAAGTGCAACCGAAAGTTGTCCTTTACTATAAGTCCATGTATTTCATTTTTTTCCGACCCACCCTAACCCACACACACCTGTATTTATTTACTTTTCTTACGACTGTCAATAAAAACGTTCGAAATTGCACCCCCGTTTTTGCTATCAATGGTCTTGGATCACATAAACTGTACTTTTTTACCTAAATTGCATTGTTTTTTTGTATCAATTAAGCAAACCATTGAATGGACTCTGTCTCCGAATCCGAGTAAGGGTAATTTTATTCGTATGATAGGGGCTACGTACGGACGGATATGCGCCCGGTAACAATGAGTCATGCCAACTCGCATTAGATAATAAAACTAGTGAAACCACAAATTGGTATGATTATTTTTAGAAAATCAAGAAACGTTAAAATAGAAGAGAAAGTTGTCAGGACATTGTTTGTGCCAAGTCACGAGACAGATTTGCTGTGAAATGCATTCAGTTTTTATTACATTGATGTGTTAAGTTAATATAAGCAATAATCTTCTTTATTTACATTTTGATATCATTTATTTATAAACTTTTCATTGCTATTAAAGAAGATTACTATATACAGGGTGTTGTTTTAAAATAAAACAGCTAAAACTTTTTTTTAGATTTATTTAAGGCATATATGTGCAAATTTGAACACCGTTTTTCTTGTAGACAACTGGATCTCTATTAATAACAATACAGGGTCATGTTTTCATAGGTTGTTTTTAAATATAACGGCACCGAAACAGTTGAGATCACTGTGCAACAAAAAAGAAGTTTCATTTTCTTTTTTCCGATCCTACAACCTTTAATTTGAGGCTACTAGGTTCAAATCTATTCTTCTACACTCTGAGTCTTTGTCAATAACTGGTACTTTTCAAATATTTTAAGGGATTCAAAATAAAACAAATAATTTATTTAATTTAAGAGTTAAGAAATGCATGTCTTTTTGCTATAAATAAAATAGATAAGAATCTTTAACTTACCATAATTCTTCTTTTTCCCTCTCGAAAAGAGAGAGTGTCAAAAAAACTATGTGAAGAATTTTTTTTCTTCTGAGAGAAGAAGAATAATTTGAAAGGAATTTGTCTAATATAAAATGTTTATTTTTTTTAAGAAGTTTATTGAATATACGTAATTTGTCTCTTGGAATAAAAAATTTTCTGTCAATCCTTTGACATATCAAATTTTGAGGCCTTGCTTGCTATTGCCAGATATCAGGATGTCTTTGAAAAGAACAGTCTACAAATTTGAGATAATTAGTCTTAAAATAATCTACAATAAAAGCGTTAAGAAATAAAAAAAGATTTGGTATCATACTGTGTAATTAATCTGAAATCTTACACTATCTTTTTAAGACATAATTTTGGCAAGGTTTAAAATAATATTTAGTGAAAAATGTTTATAATGCAGCACACTGTTCGGACATATGTTTTTGCAAGATGATTCACCAAAATTAGTTCTTATGCTATCAGCATATATAAATAAAGAACTAAAGCCGGTCTATCAACTACCAATGCACCCTCCAAAAAGCACAGTTTAATGGTACGTTCTATGGTTCTGTGACATTATTGGATCAAACTTATTAGAAATTAAGAAAATGATAATGCATTGAATGAATTTTGTTATATTATAGGAGAAATTATCGATGGTATTAAGATAGAGCTGTGTGATTTATCGCTGGTAAATTACGAGTATTTGTCCACGTATTTGATCAATAAAGCAAATCAAAAACAACTCCGAGATGTAAGATGTAGCCATAAATATTTAAAAAATTTGAGAAAAATTTAAGTTCCAGATAGTCGTTTTTGAAACGTTTCAGTAATCCAAACCATTTTTGGTTATAACTGCTATAAAATTGTCTCTCGAATGAAAAAGTATTTGACCCATTTGTTAAAATTGTTTTAATTTTTTTCGATTTAAAATTTTACAGCTCTCAAAATATAGAGTATATATATATATATCTCAATATATATAGAGTATAGTACATAGTAATATTGAGTAATTTATAGCTATAGCAATATTTCTTCTTCTAGGACGTTCTGATGAAGCATTTATTGTTGAAGAAAATATATTATAATCGTTATTTTATTAATAAAATGGAAAGTCAGCCATTTAAAGGATCACTTAATTATAATTATACTACTTATTGCATTATATGTATATATAGTATTAAATATTATTAATGTGTAATAATTTCTTTTCTAAGTCTGATAACAAAAATTTGTTTTCTTCGGACAATGCATCCATTTCATCGTCTTCATCAGTATGGTTTTTCAAAAATTCTCTCTGCGATGCTTCATTGAGTATCTCAAAAAATTGAATTCACTATATATAATACTTAATATAATATAAATACCTATGTACACACGTTAATTTTATTATCATTTTTATTACTAATTAGTAAAAATGTTAGTTTAAATTTTAAAAATAACCGTTTCAATAAATCAGCATTATATATTATATAATCTATATATACTTTAAAAAAATCCATTTAATAAAAAAATAATATCAAATAATTTCAGAATTAATATTTAATATTTAAAAAAAACAATCAAAAAAGAAACTTCTAGAGATAACAAATTTTGTTGTTAAAATTAAATATATAATAAATTAACATAAAAATTATTCACAATATTTTCGATATATTGACGTAATAACCTAAATAGGAACCATTATCTTTAAAAACTGAGACATTTTTCTAAAACATATAAAATTAATAATGAGAATGTAGTTTTATATAAAAGATATTAAAACGATGAATTTTCGTTAATCTAGGTTAAGTTTGTTAGGTTGAAGTGACAACATTGTGCACCAAAACACACTTCAGCAGAAATAATGGCCCATTAGGATATCATGGAACCGACAGTTGAACTTCTAGCTAATTTAACAAATAATTAAATACCTCAACTTTTATCATACTTAAAAATCTTGTATAAATTAAAATTAAATAAAAAAAATATAGACTTTAAAATCGTTTGATTTATTTGGACAGTAGTGTTGCCTTATATTAATTTACAGATGAAAGATTATATATAATTTTTTTAATGTGTGTTCTTCCTTTATAGTGTAGCAAGACCCTCACAACTTCTTTCCATATCCAATATTTAGGCTTCATCGTAATTTTCAACTGTACCCAACTAGTGGTCACTCGGTCGAATCCATATTGCTGTGCTTTTGTGAATTACTTGAACGCGTTTTTATTATTTATACATATAACGTTAGTATGTTCGGTGTGACTGGATGGATATAATATATATTTTTTATAGTTTTGTCTCCTGCACTATTATATTTTTAACAAAATTAGGTATTTTATTGATTTTAATAGAAGCGATGATGAGTTGTACGTAGTTTGTTATGGCAAATTAGTCTAAAGCATATAGGGAATAAAATTTTAAGAATTTTAACACAAATAATTTTAGTGATGTTAAAAAGCACTAATGTGCTCATGGAAATACGTTAATATCTTCGATCATATATAAAGGACTTTAAACACTTAAATGGTTTGACTTCTTATTGCCATTAATGTTAATATAATTCATTGGATTTAGTTAGTATTTGTGAAGCGTCATTTAAATCGCCGTTAATATACTAGTTGCCCCATTTATGCGTCCAACTGTACTTATTTTAGATAAAAACTATAATAAACTATTATTACAGTTATAACCATAATTTAAATAGAAAAATCGAATGGACTTTTAACGCCGATATTGAAAGCACCAAATTATTATTTATGTTAAAGTTAGCTTTGGTGTACAAGTCTATCATGTTATCGCTAGATGTTGTGACAACTCTTTGGAGGGTAAAAACTATTAAGCCTGATGTCAGAAAAACCAAGCTATTATTTATGTTACAGTTAGTCCTGGTGTACTAGGTTGCCATACTAACCCAACTTAACCTACAGCTTGATGGCGTGAATACTGTCTGAACCAGTGGTTCCCAACCGGTGGTCCGTGAGATGTTTAAAAATGGTCTGTGAGTCACAGGTGTGGATACATAGCTTGTAGTTTGTTTATTGACACCTCACTTATTAGAAACTAAGCATAAAAAATGTCCTAGTATTTATAAACCTATTAGCCTATATAATATGCCAATACACATATACTATATACTATATTAATTTCAAATAAAAAAAAATGATTTTGGGAATATGATTTTTATTCTTCAAGGTATAAAAATGGAGAGTTTGTCTATTCCTTAAACAGAGAAATTAGCAAATCGCAATACATTTACTAAAAGTAGTGTATGTTTTCAAATTTTTTTCCATTTATAAAGTTAAAATTATGTAAAAATAACATACACCTCTCAATTTCACTGTTTACACCTTCGATTTTGCACGAACGCATGAAATTCAAACAAACTATTTTGTTTAATCAAATGTTCGCATGAAAAAGACAAGACGTCGCGCGAATAGTTTTCAGCAACTGTAACAACTCACATAGGATTATATACATTTGATTTGTTCGTGCGAACACGCAAGACAAAATTCGTATGCAATGTAACCGCAGTCGTAGCTATTTGACTGCAATAAATGCAACGAATACGATATATGACTGCTAATGACTTTTAATAAGTCTATAATTTCAAGCTCTAATTTTAAATTTTTTAAATAAACATATTGTTGTTTTTATATATTTATTATTTTTTATGAAATAAACTTGCAAGGAACTAAGTATAAATATAATATAAATAATACTTGAAAATATTTATGACATTAAAGATACTATGCTATAAAAGAGATATTTTCATAATTGCATTTATAATATGATGCAATTTTGATAGCCATTGTCTATGAAATCCTTACAATCATAAAACAGGTATATAATTCCAATATAGATAATAGTTTAGTTGAGTATTGGTCATATAATTGGGAAAGGTTAATATAAAATCACTTATGAAAGTCAATTGAAACTTTTATACTCGTATTTAGCCGCCAATAAAAATCGTCTGGAAATTATTTTTGAACTGGAAACAAAACTAATTTTGAATATTAAAACAAAATCAATATTTTAAGTGTATCTATCCATTTGGCTAAGAACGTTCCTAAGTGCAAAAGTTGTTTACCGTTTTTAATTATTGTTGACACGTACGACTTCAGTTGGCTGTTGGCTGAAATTGAAGTGGAAACGCAGCCGGTCAGACTGGTGCCATGTGCCTTAAAAGAGTGCATAAAAAAGTTTTCGTCAAACAATAAAAGTGTCCATTTCGTGGACTTGACATAAGCTGCCGAATGCATTGGTTGGAATGCTAAGGGTGGTTGGCTTTAAAAATTATTTTTACCGCATATTAACCACTTTGGTCTGTCAAATTGGTACGCAGCAATACCTTTTATATGGAAATTGTTACTTATTTTAAATTAACTTAATTGCACCCCACAATATATAAATATGAACTGAAAGTATATATTTTTCAAATAAAAATGAAAAAAAAATTCTCACATTTCAACTGAAAACTGTACATACAAAAGTGTATATACAAACTAACGATAACGAGAAACGATATCTTACCCTAACAGGTATGACACGCCTGAGAGATGAAGCCTGAAAGAAAAGAGGCGATAAAACACGGTTTTTAAATATGGGAGTACCCAAAGAGAACCAAATAACCATATTTCAAATATACTTGATATATGAACATGTATTTATGTATATATGGTATGCGTTTCTGTTTGTTTAATGGACTTTGTGCAGCTACGATAGTTATAATCTAATTACTTTAATTACAAGTATCTATGAGGCAAATATTAATTATAAAATCAACTTAAAAAAATTAAAAATATGAAGCCAAATAGCAATGTTTCAAAAATAAAAGATTAGAATTTTAAATAAATTGATTTTGAGAGAAAGTCACTGCAAATATTTAATAAGATATTTTACAACAATATTAATCATTTAAGTTCTTCCAAATATTACTACTTACTAAACATGTAAATTCTAAGTAAGAATAATTTTTAAAAAAAAATTCTGATAAATAAATTAATGGAAGATTAGTAGGATTAGGTAGGTAGGAGGTCTACTTATGGCGTTTTCGATTGGTATATCTGAGGTAGTTTTTTCAATCGAGATGCTGTTTTTTAATGCACTTTTATTACAATTTTCATTTTCGATTGGTAAATCTGGGGTGAAATTTATAACACTTGAGTATAATTTATAGCACTATAGATATAACATATTGCCAGAGTAGTAAGTTTGCCCTGAAATTGGCAGATGTTTTACATGACTTGGAACGCAAAGTGTGATTTGATTCGACAAATGTAGTTGTGAGAAATATAAATGTTTACTAACGTGAGTATGTTTTAATATGTTCTAACACTATGACTGTTCGATTAGGTAACAAAATTTGACAGATCGGGAGTAAATCTAAATTCAATCAAAATTTTCCAATCGAAAACGTCATAATATTATGATCAGAACTCGTATTTCCTTAACATTATCATGAATACCATAGATATTAAGGGAAGTAATTGTCACTTTCATTTTTTAATATTATTAATAATATTTCAAAAAACAATCCTGAAAATTATTAGCTGTATTTTATATTATTAATTTTATTATTCAATGGCCGACTTTAATTCTTTCTAAAAAAAGGAAGGACAATTAACGCATTGTGTTTAAATTTTTATATATAAAGGGTAATACGATGCTTCAAAAATTCTAGTTAACTAGTTTAAGTAGTTTAAGTTCAAGGAAACTCTGCACTATAGTGTATAACAATAGAAAGATGACTGGCTAGCTTAGTTATTGAAGTTTATTCTAAACAGTCGAAAACGGTATCCTTTCCTTAGTAGCCATTAAAAACGTGCATTAAATAAGTTTGGAGGGTAATTAATTGTTGAATACAAATCAGCGAATTTGCTCAGGCTGTGGACAATCGCACAACCATTAGCACTGCTTAAGCAAATTGAGAAATATCATTATAATCTAAAGACTGGAGACGAATCCAAACAACGAATATTTTGAAGACCAACAACAAAATCAGGAGCATTCTACATAAAGCATATCTCAATGTGGGCTATTAACCTTTTTGAGTTCGCCCCGAACGTACGCTAATTTTTAGCACTTTTCGGTCTTAACGGATGTCCTTTACCTTATCTACTCCAATAATACTGCACAAAAATAATATTTTAAATATTAAATATTCAATTATTTTTTATTAAGCTATGAGTAGTTCGTGAATAACTCTTGAAAGTAAAATATTATTTCTGTATTTAAAATTATTTTGATTTTGTTATTTATGTGCATTCATTAAACCCATTTCCTGATGTTTGTACTTCTTTCAATCTATTGGACAATTAGACCAATAGATGCTTCAAAATATCATTGATGAAGGATATTTGGAGGTATCCGAAACAGTTGATCAACCCGAAAACTTAATTAGAATCAAAGAATTTTTTGTATTTAAAAATTTGATTTAATCTCAGCACTGCTAACTCGCTTAATTTATTATTTTTCTTTAATAAAAAGAAAATAATAGAAATAAGTAAATGTAAAAACTTATGCAGGCACCAAAATTATTCAACGAAGTTTTTTTACATAAAATTTGCTTAATGATATCGTTAAGTAAATATGTATTATATCATAGATGTTGTGGGGACCTTTCCATTAATCATCTATTTAAAATGATATATTAGCTTTTTTGTAATAGTTTTTTAAAGCGATCCAAGCGAAATAATTTATTACAATTTGTTTACAATACAACGACATTGTAGTATATTTATAATTCACAAGTAGTTTAATTTTATATTTCTATAAATAAACCCACACTTCTGTAATGCAATTGATTAATTTAATATAAAATATATGCAGTAACCGTAACAGTTATCATCAAAATAATTGATGTCATCTAACTGTTACAATTCGCAGTTTAAAATAAAGCTCAAAAAATAATTAAATTTGCTTTATATTATATTCATTAAAAATAATTATCGTGTGCCTTTTTATTTTAAAACGCACAAATATGTAAATTTTATTATTGCTTTTTAATATATGATAGAATACTGATTTATAAAAGATATCAACATTAATGGTTGACTATGGTTAATCTATTTCCTAAATTGAAAAATTAGTTTAATATGGAAACGTAAATATATTGGTTTAACTAACTATAATCACAAAGTCTAAATAAATTCAGTATAGGTAATAAACTACTATATGGACGAGCTATTTGCATTCATTTGCTAAGTTATAGAAAATTACCTCAAAAAGACCAAGTAGTATAAAGCCACTTAATATACTAATTTTAATCGCAAGTACATTTTATACTTGTTGACTCTCGGTACCATAATATCGATAACCCTAGAGTAAACCCTATCTTAAAATTATTGTAATGTTAAGCATGTAAAGTATATTCCAATGAGTAATTGCGGTTTAGTATTTAACCACAGAATATAATACATGTGTTAGTATTATTTCTAAGAATATATTTTATTGCCATAACTAAATGGAGAAAGGAATAGATGAGTAGCTCCATATGTTCTTGGAATACTTTACTAAATTTTATTTTAGAAATGTTGGTATAAATATTATTTGTTATTAATGTCGTATACTCTTTAGACAAAATTATAAAATTTGACATCTAAAATCTCTATACTTACCATATATTACTAACAAATAATCAAGAAAAATTATTCCATTGTTTATAAAATTTTTTCAGAAAGGTTTCGAGCAGTAGTGAACTACAACAACAAAAATTCTTTTTATATTATTTTAATTAATTGAATTTTTGGCTCACTATACAGCTGTTTCGAGTATTGTCAAATACCAAAAAAGTTTATCATTGAGTGCCAATCAGAACTGTACGTTTGATGACCCATTAATTCGACAAAATATTTGCTACAAAATCACAGTCGACTGCTATTTAGTTTTGGGCTTATATGCATAGAGACATGATTTAACTAGGGGAATTTATAGATCTCTTTTCATCAATCGACTTCAGTATTTTTTTAAGCTTTCGTGAAACTACGTGGAAACCAATAAGAATAAAATATTATTTATAATACAATATTTTATGTATTCTTTTTCCACTAATGTGTAGGTGTGCCTAAATTTCATATTATTTAGAATATCTTACATATCTCACAGCATCAATGTTTTTAGTGTAATTGATTTTGAATTACGAACTTTGTTTTTAAGCTCGTTATAAAATCGATTCATAGTCGTTACCAACAGGATTCCTTGCCTAAATTTAATTGGTGACTTATTTTCTTAATAACCCCTATCGAATATTTCTGCGATCGGAGTT
>NC_051847.1:172440663-172452988 GCF_002237135.1 Teleopsis dalmanni
TCTGTTTCGAGTATTGCCAAATACCCAGTGGTCTTGGAAATAATTCTTGTATTTAATTATTCGTAAATAATTATTTTTGAAACTCCAAGTACCAGGAATCGAACTCGGGTCCTGCCAATTTAATATTTTTAATTAATTTAATATTTAATTAATTTATTTACTTAATTATATATTTAGTATAACTCGTTTTAATAGAATAGAATAATCAGGATAGGAGAGTTATATACTTGCAATATTTTTAAAACAGTGCTTTTGTTATCTATTGACTATATTATCAAGGTCAGTTTTATTTTCTGATCATTCTTTCCCCACATTATTTGCACAACTGTTACAACAGTAATATTATTTACTTGGCTGTTTAGGCTCCCTTCTTTAACTAACATTAATCTATAGAGAAACCGATTAATGTGAGCATAAAATTTGATGAATGACTTTTAGTAGTACATAATCGCGTATGTGAAATAATTACCCTAATTGTCAATATTCAATATTAAATACTCTTACCATATTTACTATGTAAATGACCTTCACTAAACACTAATCCCTTATCATAACCTAGTATTTTATCAGCAATAGCAAAGTTTTAATCAAAGTAGATTTTGATTTTCAAATAGAAAACAAGACAAATTAATCGATAAAAATATTTACAATAGAATATGTTGGGTGTCGCCTCATTATCTAATTGACTCAAATACCATAATTATGTGACACTACAATATTATCTCTAATGAGGTGCACATTAATTGTTCCGGAAAAGTGTGATAACTTTTATGTAAGTTACATGTTATGTGTTAGAAAATTACATTAGATTTTAGAAAAGGAGCATGTGTGCTTGACAGCATATAATTCAAACAGATTTCTAATGAATAATGCAGTCTATTGCTTAATTTTATATATTTTTTACATTAAATTGCAATTAATATAAGATACATTTTTTATGTTTAATGAAATAGATTAATATACATTAAGACTGAAAAGTTTTCGGAAATTCTCATTTAAAATTCGCGCGCTGTATATTTTTCGATATTTTAAGTTTATGTAGTTTGGCAGCACTGTCCTTAATTACTATGCCAAAAATGAGCGCGATCTGTCAGACAGTTCGTTTACGGCAGCTGTTGAAACCAGTTCACCTCAGTAGGGCGTTGCGAAATGTCTTCGACGGGCGTACGACCGACGACCGTCCTGAAAGGCTTTGTACCACTCATAAACTTGAGTTTTCGATAAAACTGATTCCCCATAAGCCTTTTGTAGCATTCGCAACGATTCTGCACACGAAATTCGTTCGAAACACAAAATTTGATGCAAACTCTTTGTTCAATATTTTTTTCCATTGTTTTTTTCGCAACGCACTACTGAGGTGAACTGGTTTCAACAGCTGCCGAAAACGAACTGTCTGACAGATCGCGCTCATTTTTGGCATAGTAATTAAGGACAGTGCTGCCAAACTACATAAACTTAAAATATCGAAAAATATACAGCGAGCGAATTTTAAATGAGAATTTCCGAAAACTTTTCAGTCTTTTCGTCTTAATATATTTACTCTTGTTTATCTTAATTTCATAAATTGCTTCGTAGTGGGAACCAATATGTTAATTACTGCCTAATTTAATCTTTGTTATAACACCCGGTTTTGATTGTGTAGATAATAAGCAGTGGGTATACAAAACTTAAATGAAAATGTAGAAAACAGAGAAGCATGGAAACATATTTTGAATAAGTTCGATATTATGATAACGATAATGTGATATTTTGGACATAACCTCTAAGACCATTACTTTCTAATTTAATCATTATAATAACACTGGTATTTTTATTTTATAAATGATAAGTATTTGGAATACAAAACTAATATTGAAATGTAATAAATACAGAAATATTGTAAAGACAGATTTGGGTCTTATCGAGATGAAATGCTAGAAATCATACATAATACATGGATAACCACTTTAAAATTTTCTGTACTAAAATGAATCGCTATTCTCGAACTTACTGTAATCAATCTTCTCTCAATATTCTCTCAAAACCCGGTGTTATAACAAAGATTAACACCTTCTGTAGAATCCATTCGCCAAAAGAAAACTTGAGTTGGTATCTTAACGAGATGGATCTATCTATTATGAAAATATATTATTTCTGCATGGATGAGAATAAGATGTTTTATTTTTTGCTCTGAAACTGAAAGAGAATATTGAGCTTAAATTTCTGTCTTCATCTAATATAAGAAAAACTATAATGCCTAATATGACAGAATGTCGTCTCTACCTGGAAAATGTTGAAATTGCTAGTTATACTTTTTTGTTTTGGATTAGAGCAAGACTTCTGGGTTAAGAGTGCTTAATATTATTAATAATTATATAACTAATGTAATTATTATAAAAAAAAACTGTTCACCAAAAGATGATCTGAGTTAGTATCTCAACAAAGAGCATCTGTTTACTATGGAAGCATTGTTATCTTCTTCTAAATATGAATAAGATTATTTGTTATATTTTCTGGTCTGAAACAGAAGAAGAATATTGAGATAAGATTGATTACCTATGTGTAATATTAGAAAAACTACAATGTTTGATATAGTAAAATATCGTCTCTGAATGAAAAATAATGAATATATTTAATATATTTTTTTCGAATCAGAACAAAATTCTGGGGTAAAAGTGCATAATATTATAATAAAAATATGAAAATAATTTGTATCTAATATTAGAAAAGTCTCAAAACATATACAGGATAAAACATCTATATCTATATAAGTCAGAATATCTTCAAATGAATGTTTCTTGTTCAGTAATTGAGGTTCTATACTGGCTAGACTTTGACCAGATTTTCATGTTCTAATTTGCGAATGTTTTCTTCAAATAAACATTTCTATGCATTAGTGAAAAAGTGACAGTATCTGCAAAAGCCTGGTTAAAAGCCAGGTTACTATGGTCATAATAATCGTATTCACTGGGTCTAAATAGTTCAATTATTTTCTATTCTATATTATATATCAAGAGAATTCTATTTTAGCCAAAAATAACTTGAATAAAAATTTATTTAAAATACAGAAAAAATTTTTATTAAGCTTACGAAGTAAAATCAGTAAAATAATTTCATTTAAAACCTATAAAAACTTTATTTTATGTATTTTTATATATTATTTATGTATATTATATTAAATTATCCAAAATCAAAAATATTATCATTTTCAACCAGAAAAGTTTTTAAAAAGAACCAAATAACTTCGTTAGCTTCTGCAGGAAAATGTCGATGGGAAATGAACACTAATTGGCAATTATTTTGGCTTTTAGAAAATTTATATTGTTTTTCTCAAAATGTTCAAATTGGAAACTTTGCTGTTGAGTTTTCATATTTTCTCATTTAGCAGATTTAGGGCTTAACAATGACTGAAGGCTTAGGTTGATAATATTATAAAGAATTTTAACAAGTTTTGTTAAATTAAATTAAGAAAATTTTCATTTCAAAGGATTTGTTTCAATAATAAATTAGTTATATTTTTCTCAAGAATGAAAAAATCATTTTAGAATGAATTTAAAAATTAAAATTATAATTAATATGAAAATAATGAATATTTTAATAAAAATCTTAAAATAAATTAAGAACTCAAATATCAATAAAAAGTAAAAGCTTAGAATTGTTTTAAATGTGTAATTTTAGCTAGCTTTATTTAAAAAATATTTAGTAAAACAAAATAAAATTTAAAAATAAAAATAAAATTTATCTAATAAAATAATTAATTTAACCGGATTTAAGCTCAGATGTTTAAGAACTGAAATTTTTTATAATAATTGAAATATTGTTAATATTGAAATTTAACAATTAAAAAATAAAAATATAAACAATTAATTAATTCAATTATTCTACAGCTGATTTATGATTTCGTTCTAAGTCAGTACAGCTTTGGGTCAGTTGATTAAAGTGCGCTGACTCTGAGCTTCAAATTTGACAGGACCCGAGTTCGATTCTTGTTACTTGCGGTCTCAAAAAATTATTTACGAATAATTAAATACAAGAATTATTTCCAAGACCACTGATGATGGATATTTGGCAATACTCGAAACAGATGTATGGTTAGCCAAAAATTCAATTAATTAAAATAATATAAAAATAAATTTTTGTTGTTGTAGTTCACTACTGTTCGAAAAAAAACCTCTTTATAAATATTTGTTTAAAAGTTTTAAAATAAATAAACATCTCAAATTCCATTAAAAATATAAGTTTAAAACTGTTTTTAATGTCTAAAAAAATATATTTAATAAAATAAAATTAAATATAATTTAACCGGACTTAAGGTTAGTTATTAAAAAAATATTTTATTTTCCGAAATATTTCGGACTACTTTGTAATCCATCGATCCGAAATATTTGTATTAAAATTTAAATTTAAATTTTTTTTAAAATAAAAACAAAAATTTTAACTTTTAAAATTTTAATTTTGAATTTAAAAAATAAGTTAGTTTTAATAAGCTAACTATTAATAATTAGAGTTGCTTACAAAACCGATCTTGAGCCTGATAATATTAAATTTTATTGAAAAGTAATGGTAGAAAACATTAATTAATTATTAGAATAGAATAATGTGATAAAAACTAAAATACAACAGATTTTTTAATAAAAAAAACTGTGCTATATATTATATTTAAATATTTAAAATATATTAAAATCTTAAATTTCAATAAAAGGTATAACATTTGAATCATGTTTAATACGGTATATTTGCATATTTTATTTAAAATAATAAAATAAAATGGTTAAAATTAAAATATACAACATTTTTCATTCAAAAGCTGTGCTAAATATAGTCCATTTAGTCATTTTATGAGGGCAAAATTATTAATAGTCTTCATGTTGGTTAATTAATAAACCAAAAGCAATCATTTTTATAGCCCCTTTTTATATTTCTTAATTATTTATTTTTAGTAATTTGATTAATGCTAAAAGCTTTATATTGTGAATAAAAAAAATTTGCTTTTTATTAACAGCTATTTATCAAATTTCAAAGGAAAATACTATCACTCATACGTCTAGTAAGACATTAAGATTAATTTAAAGTTAACTGTACACCAAAAAATTTACAACCTTTATAATAGATAATGACTACACCCACAATTTGTTATTTATATATAGATTTATTTACATACATATATAGATATATATTTAAATGTATATAAATTTCAAAAATATTCAAATTTAACTTGTATTTCGTGTTTAACTTTTTGAAATCTTACCAATGCCAACATGAAGCACTGCTAATGTAAAATGTAAATACGAAAATATTAAATTGAATGAACCTAATGAATATTTTATTATGTTTTAAAATATAATTCAAGGATATGAGCTGATTTGCTGATGCTATTTATAGACCTGACATATATACATAAACTCACATGCCTACTATTGAAAGCGTAGTCATCAGATCTACACAAACACACGTACGCCCGTACAATCTGTTTAAGTCTGTTTTACTAAGTGAAAACCTTCGCAATAATGTAAAAAAGGATATGATGCTCGAGGCGTACTTTTACACATTCAGACAAGCAAATACATTGCTTTTATATACTCCCCATACAAACCGAAGAATATAATCATAAAAAAGAAACTATTAAAAAGCAATAAAATTGTGGTTTTATTGTTTAGTAAGAAAACGAAAAATTCTATAGCCAACAAAATTATTGTACTCATGTTACATTTCGTGTGGACATTGTCAATAGATACTCACTTCATGGCACAGGTACAGGTACAGGTACGTGTAATGAAAATTCAATAATCCAACCATAAATACACATAAAACGTTGAAAAAGCACCACTCAATGCTGTTGATGATATTATGTTACGTTGAAGAAGCAGAAGAAGTAGCGTTGTTGCTCAGCTTGTCGCTACTATTAACCGTTGCTGTTATACCGTCGTTGCCTTAATGTCCTTTGAGATTCGGTAGCAAGCGCATATTGTCAACGATACGTACAAATTGTACTTTAAGCACAAAATGTATCTCAACAAAATTTGTTAAAACGAAAACGAAAATTTTATGACAAAAAGTCAGACAGGACGAAGGAACACAACTTAAGCACGTTATGAGCACACAACTGCCAGCAGGTAGATTGCTAACAACAACTACAATGCCAACACCATTAATAGAGCAATGCCCGCAGCTAAATTGTAATAGTGTTAAGACTTCACTTCACTCCACTTCACTCCACTTCACTCCACTTTACTACACTTTGCTACAGTTTCTTAATATTTTGATGTCATTTCTTGTTGGAACGCAGTTTTATTAGAATGCAGTCAGTTACTCCCGCTAGGATTAAATGGCAAGATACAAGATGTTACAATTTCTATTGTTACTTAAAGTATTAATAAAACTGTTGTTGCAGTAACTGCTACTGACATTATTACTTTTCTCATTAAACAAATTCTCACTTACAGTATTAACTTTCAATTTTTATTTACTTTCACATTTTAAAATATTTCATATTTAAAATATGACAATTTTTATACAAAAAGGACGAGTCAGTGTATAACAATTCAGAAATGAAACCGAAACGAAGCATAACGAGTACATGCGACCGCTGCAAAGGATAACAGGCAACTGTGCCAACACCAACACACAAATAAAGTGAAAACTTCAACAAATTGAAGCGAGTCACGAACAAGTTTCATACGAAAAGTGTAACTCAGTATCGAAGTTACACGCCGAAAAGTATGCTTCAAACTTTTTCAGTTGGTTAAAGTGTACACCACAACATATTATCACTTGACTAAGTAATTTTAAATGTTTTCAATATTTTATTATAAAAATTTATTTTGAAAAATTTTATTTTTTTGTTTTTTTAATATTTAAATTTTTTATTTTCAAAAAATTTCATTATTTTATTTAAAAAAAAAGAAACCAAAACTAATTTTATGTTATTTTTTTCGAGTATTTCGTTATATTCTAATGAGAATAGAAAGCGCGTCCTGTGTCTTCACTGTTGCGTGGTATGCTTGAGAATGCTAAAGTTTGTTATCTATTTGTAGGCGCCAGAGCTTCTCCGTTGATGTGCCACAGCTGTGAGTGTAGATGTTAATGTGTGTATTGACATATATATATAATCAAGTGAGTGTGTATCTGTTTTATGCTTGCTCCATTTGTTGTTTGTGCTGTTGTTTTTAATGTTGTTGTTTTTATATTGGTGGTTGTTGTTGTTGTTGGCATTTTCAATATTCCTTTTTATTTTTTAATATATTTTTCACATATATATGTATATATGTACAATACATACTGTTAATGCTTCTATTTTTGTTTTTGTTTTCCCTGTTGTTGACTGATGTTAATGTCAAGAGAGACATTGAATCTACAGTTGTGTTTGGTGTAGTTATTATTGTTTTTGTTTTTTTCTAATATAGTTGTTATTGTACTACGTAACAAACAAACAAATAAATAACAAATATTAAATAAATGTGTGAGAACTGTTTTACTACAAGATATGTAATGCCATTCGAAGTTACTAAGCATAACAGCATAAAAATATAATGAACTTTACTCTACTCTGTCATATTTGTTATTGTTAATGTTAATGTTAACATTCTAACTTTTATTGCTGTTATGTTGTTGTTGTTGTTGTTGTTGTTGTAGTGTTGTTGTTGTTGTTGTTGGCATTGTAATCGTAGCACATTTACTGTTGTCGTTTCACTTCGTCACCGTTGCCGATTTGTAAACATAAGCGCGCCTGAAAGTCAGCAATTCTCTTCGGTTTGTTTGAGTTTCGTGCGAAGGAAGTCGAAGAAAATGCACAGTGGGACTCGAAAAGTGGTAAAAGCTACAAACAAAAGTTTTTCAAAAATATAAAACTTAAATTTTTTCTAATAAAGTTTATTGATACTTTTTAAGTTAAATTTCTTGTAAAAATATTATTTGTTAAGAATTGTTTAAAAAGTTATATGTACCTACATTGTACACACATGTTTCTTGTCAGAAAAAGTTTTTGTATTTTTTGTACGTGTCTGAATGAAAATATGTTGTATTTTACTAAAAAAATAAAAAATATAAATAACAAATAAAAAAATGTATAAAAAAAATAAAAAAATACATGCTTTATATACAACATGTCGGAATTTGGTAAAGATTAGTTTGAAAATAAAAAATAAATAAAACTTAATAAAAATAAATAAAAAGAATAAATAAATAAAAAAAACAAATAAAATAAATAAATAAAAAATAAAATAAATAAATAAAAAATAAATTAAATAAATATAAATATAATAATAAATAAATTAATTATAAATAATTAAATTAATTATAATTAAATAAATTTGGTGGAAGACGAGTTTCATTCTTGGTAGTTGCAGTATCAAAATATATTTACGAATAATTAAATACAGGAAATAGTTCCAAGACCACTGATGATGAGTATTTGGCAATACTCGATAGAGCTGTATGGTCAGCTCAAAATACAGTTAAATATAAAAAGAAGTAAAATGTCGTCGTTGCAATTCATTATAGTTCGAAAAACCTTTTTAAAAAAATGATAAAAAATATAAATAAAAAAATTAAATAAAAAAATAATATATAGACATGTCGGAATTTTTCAAAATTAAGTTTAAAATAAAATCATATTTTAAAAAAAATTAAAACAAACAAGTCTAACAGCAATTCTATCAGAAATTCCACAGTATAATATGTTAAACCTCTTTTCTTATTGAATGTGAATCTTCGAATAATAAAAATATATACAAAGTAAATTCTAGGTTTAAGTATTACTTACTTATTAGCAACTAGCTGTCACTTGCTGGTACCATCGAGTTCTTTTGAAATAATTACCAACTGGTTCTTCTACTGCAGATTAGGACAGCCTCGTCTTTGTTTTAAATGAGTAACTACTGATTTAGCTGACGTTCTTTCAGCCGGCGATTAAGTATCGTATATAGAAGACTTAAATTTTTTGAAATGTCTGCGAAGTTCTTAAGAATATATAGAATAATGTTTGCAAAATAGTTTTAGAATTCCAATTACTCTCATATATAATGTTAATTATAATTCATATACTTCCTCAGCATTCAATGCGGAGCTCAATCTGAACTTTCATGAAAAGTTTAATTTTTTTTCCTGCCTTAAAGAAAAGCTTATCGCTCTCTTTTTATTGCTTTTACGAGTAGTTGTGCTAATAATTCGTTTGGACTGGTTTTGGATTACGATGCCCAGAATTTTTTCCATCTTTTTTGGTGAATTTTCTGAAATTATTGTCAAAAATATTGTTTACTACAATGTCACTATTCTACTAAGTAAAGTTAAAGGTTACGAATTTCTAAAGACTTGTACGATTAATAGTACGTTAATACTAAACAAAATTAAAATTATAAGAAAAATATTACATATATTTTTTAATATAAATATTTATATATATACATTATCTTTAAATGAAATATAATGCAATTTAATTCAAAACGGTTTATTTTGAATTTCAAACTGATTGCATTTGAAATTTTTTTTTTTAAAATGCTTTTATTTATCCAATAAAAGTTGATTAGTTTTAGCGTCAATACTGACATAACAAATATTGCAGCAATAAAATGTATCATTTGTTTATGTCAATCATAAAACTAAACATTTTTAAAACTTTTATTGTATATGCAATAATGTAAATGTCCCCGAAACCATGTCAGTAAATAAGATTAAAGATATGAACAAAACACAACATGTTCCAGTGAATTCCACACTGACCACAAGCGATGAGTTGTGATCCCGTAAAGATGTAAACATGGCCACACTTCTACTATTACGTACATGCAATGTCATAAACTACAATTTAATTGCCACACAAGTTTGCCAGGACCTTATAACACAGAATCAACAATTACAACAACACTATAGGGCAGTAGGGCAATAAAAACAATAACAATGTCAACAATATTGTTCAATCACAATTAAATTGTTTACCCGACATGCATGTACAATTAAAATTTATTTACACATATACGCAGGATATACGTAGGATATAAGCCCTCTCAAGGATACTGCTACGTATATGGCTACGTCTACGTATTTGCACAAGATAAGTGGCTGGAACAGTTGCTCTTAACACCTTCATTCTTCCAAACACGAAGGTGGTACAAGAGTTTTTCAACTGATTTAATTAAAAAGCAGTTATCCTGTTGCTGCTCCTGGCGATGCATAAATAAACAACAAATGTGGGTAATACTCACCCATAATTGCTAGAAACGTCTTATGAATTGCTTTTCATATTAACCCACAGTTGATGAATGGATGACAGACAAAACTGGTTGATTTGAATGAAAATTTGTATAATCTTAACATATCATAACAAAATTATGTTCATAAATCCTTATGAATATTAAATCATTTTATTTTGTGCTTCTAGA
The DNA here is from genome assembly GCF_002237135.1 of Teleopsis dalmanni. NCBI lineage: Eukaryota > Metazoa > Arthropoda > Insecta > Diptera > Diopsidae > Teleopsis > Teleopsis dalmanni. The sequence continues at coordinate 172,451,019 of NC_051847.1, forward strand.
GTACGAATTTCTCTTGTTAGAGTTGCTGAATGTTTTGTGAAGTCATAGTCCTGGAAGAAATATAATGAGAGTTCAGTTTGTAACAATTTTGAAGATTGTATTTACTTAAAATTTTTGAAATATATTGATTAGAGTTTTTTATTGAGAATTTTTTAAGTATTGTTATTTATTATTAGATTTTCAAAGAAAAACTTTGTGTTCAGAGATGAATGAAAATTTATTGTATACTTTGATTACCATTATTTTTAAAATTATAAAATAAATAAGTTATGAATTTAGTTGGTTTCAACAATGTCAATGTTTTATATTATAATGTATTTCTACAGTAATAGTGACCGTTTCAAAGAAAACTACCATCTCTTAGCAGCATTACACATGAGTTCAAGTAGTTGCAAATGTACTTGAGACCTAATATATAAAACAAAACTTTAATGAAAACAAAAAGGAAAGGATTTACCAACTATTTATTGTAAAGTTGAAACGTTTACAATTCAAATCTTTAGACATTTCAAAAAAGAAGACTGGAAAGCGCTATCATAGATCGCATAACTAGACCAGAACGCTCCCATTAAGATTAATAAACATACAGGATGATCAATTTATTCAATGTACCAAATGACGACAAAACAAAAACATACCTGTCAGTTTAGCTCCATTTGGGAGTGCTGAACGACACTTGCTCGTCGAACTCTACTATAGGCTGCGACGCCACCGTTTTGAATCCTCGGTGCTAACATCATTGAAGTCGAATATAAATGTGGAGTAACAGTCTTCAATACAGATGCAGTATCCTTGAATAAGAAGTAAAACCTTCCCCGAGGAAGTTTGCACTGCAACAAAGCCCTCAATAGTCCTCCGCCTAATTTTATTTCTAATAAACTCCCTCTCCTCTCACACCACCATTACTTATACACATTCTAACCTATTTACAATGCTATGTAATTTATTTCGTATAATCAGCTTTTTAGATTTTTGCCGGCTACAACAACAAGGCTGATCTGAACAGCCTTATAATGATAACAAATCGATGATTCCAAGAGGACTAACTGTCGAACATCGTGGTTTTAGTGGGTTTAATGAGGTGGTTTGCTTTATACTTTATTAAAAAAAAATTATAATGTTATTGTCATATGTAAAAATCTGACTACAACTTGATCTTAAATCATTTATTTACTGTTATTTTCAAATCTAAGCTTGCTTTTATAATTATAGAATAACCTTTAATGAGTTAAATGTGCTATTGCCTAAATGAACACAGATGTTCATTTTCTTAAGAAAATCTCTTCTAATAAACATAACAATCCTTTGAAATAAAATCTTCTTTTAAAAGGTAAACTCATTTAATAGTAATAAATTCATACATACATACACATATACATAAGGATAGATAACAACATGTACAATAAGGGCAACCAACATAAGCTTGAAACATACCATATGCTTAACTCACTGTCTTTGCTAGGCTATTACACTTCAGTGAATTTTACTTAATAATGATATTTTACCACAAATACTACCAACACCATTGTCTCAGGGGAACTTTAAGTGAAATGAGTGATAACACCTTCAAATAAATTGTAACCAAATACTGTCACTGATGATGAATAATAACAACGAGTCTCAGTTGAGACAAATTATTTATTGACTCCTCATACAAACAAGCATACAAACATCTATGCGCATATACTCTCATTTCACTCACATTCATATTCTTTAAATGCTGCTCTTAACAGAGTACAAGAAACCTTTACCAATATTTAAGTTTGGTTTAACAGATGTACGCACGCACAACTTAACAGTTCGTTAGGTTGGCATTCAACGTCACTTTAAAGCTATTTATGTCATTGTTGCATGCTCAATGTAAGCTCATAGACTTTGTGTACGCTTTTTGTGCCGCAATGTTCTACATTTCATTTAGTTTATTGTACAACACAGACAAATTGTCTCTAGTTTGTCTTGTTCTCATTGGG
>NC_051847.1:172453088-172469537 GCF_002237135.1 Teleopsis dalmanni
CAGAAGGTGTTAATCTTTGTTATAACACCGGGTTTTGAGAGAATATTGAGAGAAGATTGATTACAGTAAGTTCGAGAATAGCGATTCATTTTAGTACAGAAAATTTTAAAGTGGTTATCCATGTATTATGTATGATTTCTAGCATTTCATCTCGATAAGACCCAAATCTGTCTTTACAATATTTCTGTATTTATTACATTTCAATATTAGTTTTGTATTCCAAATACTTATCATTTATAAAATAAAAATACCAGTGTTATTATAATGATTAAATTAGAAAGTAATGGTCTTAGAGGTTATGTCCAAAATATCACATTATCGTTATCATAATATCGAACTTATTCAAAATATGTTTCCATGCTTCTCTGTTTTCTACATTTTCATTTAAGTTTTGTATACCCACTGCTTATTATCTACACAATCAAAACCGGGTGTTATAACAAAGATTAAATTAGGCAGTAATTAACATATTGGTTCCCACTACGAAGCAATTTATGAAATTAAGATAAACAAGAGTAAATATATTAATCTATTTCATTAAACATAAAAAATGTATCTTATATTAATTGCAATTTAATGTAAAAAATATATAAAATTAAGCAATAGACTGCATTATTCATTAGAAATCTGTTTGAATTATATGCTGTCAAGCACACATGCTCCTTTTCTAAAATCTAATGTAATTTTCTAACACATAACATGTAACTTACATAAAAGTTATCACACTTTTCCGGAACAATTAATGTGCACCTCATTAGAGATAATATTGTAGTGTCACATAATTATGGTATTTGAGTCAATTAGATAATGAGGCGACACCCAACATATTCTATTGTAAATATTTTTATCGATTAATTTGTCTTGTTTTCTATTTGAAAATCAAAATCTACTTTGATTAAAACTTTGCTATTGCTGATAAAATACTAAGTTGTGATAAGGGATTAGTGTTTAGTGAAGGTCATTTACATAGTAAATATGGTAAGAGTATTTAATATTGAATATTGACAATTAGGGTAATTATTTCACATACGCGATTATGTACTACGAAAAGTCATTCATCAAATTTTATGCTCACATTAATCGGTTTCTCTATAGATTAATGTTAATTAAAGAAGGGAGCCCAAACAGCCAACTAAATAATATTACTGTTGTAACAGTTGTGCAAATAATAAGGGGAAAGAATGATCAGAAAATAAAACTGACCTTGACAATATAGTCAATAGATAACAAAAGAACTGTTTTAAAAATATTGCAAGTATATAACTCTCCTATCCTGATTATTCTATTGTATTAAAACGAGTTATACTAAATATATAATTAAGTATATAAATTAATTAAATATTAAATTAATTAAAAATATTAAATTGGCAGGACCCGAGTTCGATTCCTGGTACTTGGAGTCTCAAAAATAATTATTTACGAATAATTAAATACAAGAATTATTTCCAAGACCACTGATGATGGGTATTTGGCAATACTCGAAACAGCTGTATGGTCAGCCAAAAATTCAAATAATTAAAATAATATAATAAATAAAATTTTTGTTGTAGTATTTCACTTCTGTTCGAAAAAACCTCTTTATGAAATATAACAAGTTTGCTATTAAAAATAATAGTCACTTTCGTCTGGAAAATTTGACGTAAAATTACAACTTAATTAAATACTGTAATCTGCTATACCTAAATTACATACATTTCAAAATCTATTTTAATTTTAACACAACAGATCTAGAAAAATCTTAGTGGTCTGTTTCTCTAAGAGCTTATGTCTCTATGTTATCTGTCTTATTTTCTATATTTTAATATATACGGTATAGTGATTTTGTAAATATAGCTTTGCATTGAATAGTTATTTTTGTATATTTATCCATCCTTTTTTCTCTACTTTATTATATACGAATATTTGTTTTTGTTCTTGTAACTCCTTAACTTAAAAACTTTTATTTATATAGTTTTTCTCATTAGAAGAAGATACATTTCTGAAGATTATTTAAAGCCGCAGTTCTATATATCTGGGATTATTTAAGAATACCTCTAAAAATCTTTGATGACTATATTGAAATGTCCAATAAAATATTATATTAAACACATTATAATTTATTTTTTTAAATAAATTTATTTAAATTGTTTTATTTCAATCCGCATATAGCAACAACTGATTCACATTTTATAAGATAAAGTTTTATATTCTTTTTATTTTATTTCATTTAATTTTCTTTTAACTTACGTTATTTGATTTTATTTCATATTTATTATCGAAACTTATTTGACCGTTTTTTTATTATTATTTATTAACTGACAATTTGGTTAGTTCTGTTAAATTTAGGATTTCTTTTAATAAGCTGGAAAACTATTAATATAAATTGCCAATATCTATGCAGACATCATAAAATCATTTTGCTTTTTCATACTAATCAAAAATATAGATTTTCGATTAGCGAAAAATCTTTAAATCTAAGTAGCCAACATGTAAACAAATATCATTATATGAATTTGTTTCGTCATGTTAATCAAGAATACATATTGCTAAAAAATTACTTAGCTATTTACTCATATATATCATATCATTGTATACCATATAGCACATCCTATCACTGTATTATAACATAGCATACTCTAATACAGCATTGGCGAACCTATAGTACATATTAAAAACTCTATCTTAAAATATTATAGTTATTTTAATACAACAGTGGCGTAGTTAAATATGACTCTCTTTTGGCACTCCATTCTACATTAAAATATTTGGTATGTGAAGAAAAAGATCCATCATCACTGGCCTAGTCTGTCCTCGGCTATCATTAGTCTTTTATAGTCAATTTTAAACAACAGCAACAAATGGATGCTGAGATATGATAATATTTCTGAAAACAATGCTGGGTATGATTTAACGAACTCTTCAGAAAAGATAACACGTAATTACTAGATTAACAAAAGTCCAAGAAATTTCACCAAGATATCTACGTGAATTGGTTAAACTAAATAATCTGCGAGAATGTTAAAATTACCAATTTACTAATTTTATTTTAGAATAAATATGATCACACCAATTATAACGAAGAAGTAATATTATTTAATAGGACTGCAATATGCACCATTTATCGAAGCTACGATGATAAGAATAAAAATGAAAGTGTACATTCACAATGTTGTCCTTATATAGTCTATAATGAATGCTGTCCACAAGCAAGTTATATCACTTTAATGGTAGGATTACTTACAGGTCATTGTAGATAAGGTAACCATGCTAGAAGATTAAATTTCCGCTTCAGTTATACCTATCAAAGCTGTGAGAAAGATAATTAAAGTGTTTCTCATCTGCTTTGTCTTTGCACAGCTCATGCACAGCGACGATTCAACATTTTTTTAGGGTCCTCCTTCTTTGTGGATGTTGATCAACTTCAAGACTACCCAATAAACATCAGTTTAAGTTTCGCCAAAGGTTCCAAGTAGTTTTAAGCCTCGAGTTTCCCTAGTATGAAGTAGCAACAGGGCCAATAGGCATACGTGGATCTTTTTTAAATCGTCGGTATGATGGTTATAAGCTATATAACGTAACTAAACCTATTGTATTCTATATTTACAATAGCATAATTTTACAAATAATTTTTTATATATGCATATATTTATTTATCTTTATTAATAATTTAAAAACAGTCAACAATTATCCATACTTTATACACTATTTGCTTAAAGTTATGAACTAATTCCGTCAGCTTTACTTAGTGATTGTCTACTAATTTTATCCTTCTGTTCTTGTAGCGAGTTTGATATCATAATTAGTAAATATTAACGTTATGCCTAAGTGCAGTTAAAAGGTTACATCTATTATTTGTTGTCTATATTTTAAGGTTTGGTTAAGATATGCGCATAAATTCAGCCAGTCTATTCCATTAAGGATACTATGCATTTCCGTTTGGCTTAAGGTCGTTTTCCCCAAATACTTGTATCTTATTTCCTTTTAAATGGGGTAGATTGTGATAAAGAGCTATTTTAAAGAAATATGAAATATAGTTTATACATTTTGATGTAATAGGAATGAAAGTATTTTTCAAAATTTTTAATAAGAAATAAACTAAATTCATTAAACAAGTAATAAAGTAACATAAAGTGGCATAAAATTATTAAACGCTGTAGTAATTTTTTTCTAAAAAATTCAAGTTATCACAACTTTCCAAATAAAAGGCAAAAATATATAACGGGAATTTGAGTTTAGAATTTTAAGTAATTTATGCGATTAATATATTATTTTGTTTAATCCATACCCCACAAGATATTTAACATTTCTACAATAATTTTTCCAGCTGTTTCTGTTACTCGCTATTGACCGTCACTTTCTAAATTTTTTGCCAGTCTCCTTTCGAATCCTTTCTCTTTAAATTATATGTATTACTATATTACTAAGTAACTTCTATGCTGCCATATCAGGCTGTTATGTATGAGGTGTTGTTTTATGGTTTCCAAAAGTGTGTGATTCTATCGAACTGTATTTGTCTAAATTTGTACATGTCTGGTTTGTTATTCTCTAAAACTCCTCATTATTTATATACTATAAGTTACTGTCGTGGGCCACCATAAATTCAAATTGTTCCCCAGAGTTATGTCCTATATATTTTTTCATGAACTTAACATAAATAGTAATGTCAACAATCATATATATATAAAAGTCTGCAATAATAAAATATTCCATAAAAATATAAAAAATTTATATTTCCATTTTGAGTGCTTGAAAGTCACAACTTAATGCATAAAAGGTCAGCCTTTCATAAAATTATTTCAATACAATAAAATATTTTCTTTCATTTTCCATAATAATTTTTTGCATTTAGGATGTCTTTTTCATTGAATGAAAACTTGAAAAATTCAAATTTTAGAGCACATCTGTTGTGAATCTGACTGAAACTTTTAAGATTTACTGACAAAAATGTCAATATATTGAATATAATTTATATCCTTTTGAACTTTTGTAGAATATAAAAGAAATGCATATATGTATAATATTTAATCAAATATTTAGTTAAAAATGGTTTCGGCTGTCAAAGTAGTAAAAATTTTAATCAACTGACCAAAGATGAAATGATATGAAATTATAAAAAAATTAATATTTACTTTTTCTTTAAATGTAACAATTTTATATGCAAATAAAGGTGAAGTTTTTAACAAATATAAATAAATTTATTTATTTACTTTTGAATAAAATATGATTTATTTTACATTAAAAATGTCACTCATACGCCCCCAGAACCACAAAACGCAGTTTTAATTTATGTAAGCAATTTTCATTCTATTTGCATACCAATTAATGTAGGTTTACATTTAAGCATTTGGTAATATTATTTGTTTTTAGTTTGAATTATGCATTCTGTATTACATACATAATTTTATATTTTCATTAATATTAATATATAAGTATATATAAATTATTTATTATAGCAATTTTACTTGCATATCCCTTTGTAAAATTGTTATTATTCTAATACATAAGCATTTTATGATAAAGGAAATTTCTTTTTTTTTTGCATTATTTTGTTAATTTCTAAATGAAAAACCTTAATGTTATACATAAAAATAGATAAAACCTCAATGACAAAAATTTCTACTTACAACATTGACCTCAATAAATTGAGAAACAACCGAAGCGAATCATTTTTAACCAACTCAACTTGTAATTCAACTTGAAACTAAATTTTTAAAACTTTTCAAGTAGATTTTGTGATAAATTTTAAATCTAAGTTAATAAATTTTTAATTCTAGTTTGTATCTGTGCTGCATTTAAGTTTGCTTGAAAAAATTCCTTTACTTTTATAAATAATTATTTTTATAATAATTACCATTAAAGTGTTTGTATGTTTGCGCATTTATAAATAGTTTTAAATTAATCTTGAAACCCACAAAGTACCTGTATGCATGTTAGCTTTTAACGTGCATTAGCTGTAAATAGCTAATGGCTTTCGAAATACAAAGTTAGTAGTCTAACATGTTCAAGTGCCTCGTATCTATACCCAGTAATACATGAACTGCTATTTTCAGTGCTGTTTTTTATTGTTCTGCTCAAAGCACAAAAAGGCACTCGCAACGTTTACGTTAACCTTGTACCTGTACCAGCTCCCTGATGTGCTATGAAAACATTACAGTTTGCCTTAATTCAATATTTTTTCAATAATAATGACTTAGTAATAATAGTAATAAAATATAAATTGTAGCGGAAATGCTAACCCTTTTGTTGTTAGATTTCTTTTATTGACATTTTTATCCATCTTCATCTTTTGTTGTTAGTAATTTTTATTTTATTTACATTGAGCTACACTTTTTGACTGGTAGCATTAGTTATGAAATGACTACTTAAGGAGGGTAATTTTTGAATTATAAAGGTACTAATTAATATTTAATATTATTAAAGTATTGAAATAACTAATATTTTTGATATTAAACTATTATTTTATTATTTTTTCAAAACGTTTAAAAAAAGTGATAGTACAAAATTAAAATTTAGTATTGATTTAAGACTTTTTAAAAATGTATATAGCAAAGTAAGTGGAGATATATAATGCAAAATAATATTTTGGTAAGAATTTCAAGGATTTTTTAAATATATTTCAAAGAACTTTAGTGCATCTAAATAAATAGATCTCTTCAGTCGAGTTTAATAGTTTTAATTTATAAATCAAAATTTATGAGCTTAAAAACTCTTTTTTTAAGGAATTCAGCCTACTTTTTGAGAATGTTGACAACGATAGGAATATTTGTCATTGAAAAATGTTATAAACTTCTATTCATACTACTACGACAGAATTAAAAAAGAAGTAATTATAGATTCTTTTTATCCATGATATAGTAGGCACCAACAAAAATGTGTCATTTCGACTATGTCTGCATATAGTATATATGGAATATGATTGTTAGATCGAGGAACGCAAAAATTTGTTTCAGGTAATACATGTAAGCAAAATAAATCAACCTCTAGATTTAAAGTTTTTTTATTATTAAATTTTCTTATATTTAAATACCTCCCTTCGCTAAATATATGTAAATTGAAAAATAACATTATGACAGAATGACATCAACTGAATTATAGTATAATATTGTTTACGATCCCTTAACAGTTTACTCTACATAAATCTATTTTAAATATATCCATGTGAACCGTCTATGGATTAAAATTGTACCCAAATACTTTACCATAAAAAAGGTCTGAATTAAAATACCAATTAAAAATTAAAAAAAATTAAATTTCTATCAGCACTCAAAAAAATAATTTGGTTAATTTAATCAGATTTTTACTAAATCACAGATGTTGGTTCATCTGTGCTTGTCATTCATCCATTGTTGTCATCAACCTCACTGTTATTATTGTTACCTTTCGCAAATTTGAATGTATTGTTTTGCACAGTAGAGCATGATGCAGAGGTCCCACACTAAACGGATTTTCACAACTATTCCAGTGCAAATGCATCGTAAGCAGCTACACATCTTTGCAGTTCATTATAAGAATAAGTGAAAAACAAATTTTTCAATAAACGCTTGCATCGATCAATAACATATTATATCTCCTACCGAGAATACTCTTCGGAGATAGAAGTTTAAAGGTATTGCTTAAGGTATGGCTGTCATGACGACTTAAATCGATTGGGTAGCTTCCTGTACTATTTTGGAGTATAACTGGCAACAAAATGGTTTGTATTTGTAATACCGACCAGAGGTCACATTTAGTACCACGAAATTCAGGTGCTCGTAAGTTACGTCTCCTGAATACTGAATTCCGTAAATGAGTGTCAATCACACTCGGTACAACACTCAACGCAGGTGTAGTGTTCAAAATCACTCAATCTTCAGTTACATTAATCGACCGGGTGGAGTGAGCCAAAAAACAGCAGAGTCTCTAATAGGCCTTGCTCCTCAACGAAGGGAAGTTATTATATATATAACTTCAGTTAATACCCGTAGAACCAATGGGACGTATGTCAACAAATTGTCGTTAATACATGTGTTGTATCACGGTAGGCAATCACATAAAATACTCTGTACATCATAGACAAATTTAGATGAGATAAGAAGCAGAAGAACTATCTAATACACCCATAACTAACATAAATGATCCTAAATAATAAATTAGATAAAGTTTTTTTTGGCAAGTTATCATTTGTCAAAAATTCACTTTTTAATAAAAATTCACTACATTCACAAATAGCATTTAAGTGTTGTTGTAAGTTCTTATACGTACAATCAATTAATAATATTAATAAAAAATTTAATTGAAAACTAACATAAAATGTTAAGGTTATCATCATTGAAACTATTAGAAGTGAATATAATAGATATTCTATTAACATTGACGAAAGATTCAACTTTTTAATATATATAAATTAAATAAATAAAAATAAGTTTATTATTATAAATTAATTAATTTTAATTTATTAAAATGAAATTAAATAAATAAATTGATTTTATTTAATTTTAAAGTTGCGATTAAAAAGTTTAGTAATTAATTTTCTAAGATAAGAACGAATACTTGTTTTTGCTCTGAGATCACAGATCATATCGGTTATAAGCTAATTGATTTATTTCTGTCAAACTAATTGTAAAACATTTAAGTTGAAGATATGATTAGTACTCATATTTCGTTTTTACAATATACAATAAAAATTTAATTTTGATTGGTATATTTTCTGTGGCATATGCCATACAACAACCTTTAGTATATGTGCCTATACAAAACAAACTATTTATTTACATTTTTTATATATTTTGAACTTTTGAATAAATATTACTAAATATAAAATAAATGTATATAAATTCAACTAATATTATAACAAATTTAAAAATGAATAAATTTATATTTTAGTTGATTTTTAAAGTCAAATTATGACGAAAAACTATTGTTTTTATAGAGAGAAATTTTGAACAGTAGTGAATGACAACAACAAAATTTTTTGTTATTTACTATTTATTTTGCATAATTATATATTAAATTATTCATAAATAACCAAATTTTATTTTAATTCAAAACTGTTCAAAACATCACTCTATTAATATAAGTTTATATTATACTTTATTTGACATAATGAAAAGCTCTGAAACATTTCTGAATAATAAAGTTTTAAAAGTTTTATTGAGTTTTTCTTCCATTGAATATAATTTTTTCTCTTTTAATCAAAAAGCAATTTAAGTTTTACTGGTGTTTAATTCCCACTAATTGCATTTACAGTTTGCTAAGTACATAAATTATACTTAACTGCACAAGGAAAAATCGGCACGAAATAGTAAACCACAGGACTCCACTCTTTTGATTTAATCTAGATTTCTCTAACGACCAAAATTCCAAATCGAACTGTGAAAATTGTGAAAACTGCGAGAACTGTGAGAACTGTCATATTTACCAATAAAAATCTATAGTTTGATATTTTGCTGCTTGCACTTTTCCAACAATGTAGGCGTATTTTACTTCGCAAAGTACTTATCCTTGCTCACACTACGACATCCTGAATTACGTTGATTTTCTTCCTCACTATTTATTTTTCCTGTTCAGCGAACAACAACAGCAGAAACGGCAGAAACGACAGAAACGGCAGCAGCGGTAGCTTTGACGGATGCGACATGTGGCATAAGGCATAAGGCACCAGGCAGCAGGCAGGAGGCAGCAGTCAGTAAGTGGAAAAAATAAAGCAGATAGACGATGGGTTTAACTTTGCAGATCCTGTCACAGAAGTAATGGCAATGGCAGTGGCAGTTTAGCTTCATGCATGCATAATATTAGTGCATGTCAATTTATTCTGTTAGCATTTTCGCTTTCAATATCCAATTTTTTTTCCTATTCTCTGCTTTTTTGTCTACCTTTTATTAGACTTTTTTCCAGCACTTGGCACTGATTGAATACAAACACTTGAGCAAACACAATGTATCTGTATGTATACGCAAAACTGTGCAAAATCACAATGGCACTAAACCATATATACGAGTATATATATATATCGGTATATCCCTGTATATTCACACATAAGTGCCATATGTATAATAGCGAGGTTTGACGTACACAGTATGCTGAGAAATGCTTATCCTTTTTGAATTTTATTATAGGACTTTTTTTTTCTCGTTGTCTACTATCTTTTATATTGAATTTTTTGTCCGAATTGAAGTATTTCACTATTCCGGTTCGGAATTTCACACTTGCTTGTTATGTCCCTGGGGAACTTTTGACTTTATTACATTTGGGTTTATTGACATATTATGAAGTATTTGGTAGTGCTCACAATTGTTCAGTGCTTTTGTTGTTATTGTTGTTTATACTGATATGCCTGGTATTTGTGGTGTTAAGGTTGTCATAATACCATAATACTTGTGCGCTTCACATCCTGCGTGTTTGTTACCACCATACAATACCTTAACATAAGTATTGTCCTTTGAATAATTATACTTTCAGACACACTAGCAATGTTTGTCGAACTAGCAATTTTCATGCACTAAGCTATGTTTTTCTTATGAACATTTTTATACATATACTCGTATGTCTTATACGTATACTCGTATGTCTTATACGTTTACTCGTGTATGTCCTTTATGCATTGACTATTGAGTTTATGGTTATTTTTGCACAAATTTTTATATTTTCATGAACATCACATTTGAGCTATTAAAAAGATTCAATGTCATATACAACAGTTTAGTTACATAAATTTCTACAACCATATAAGGTCTTAATCTTAGATAAGGGTTACATTTTACATGCTCCAGAAATGAGTAAATGTTTCAGTTTTTTCTTTTTTGTATGGGTTTTTCTTCCACTGTGGATCCCAGTTTTATGTGCAGTGTGAACATAGCACGTTCACTTCGTTGGTGAATGGAGTGAATACGTAAAGGATTTTACTTTTAACTTTAGTTCGCTGTACTTTTTACAGCGTTGTAAAAAATAAATTAAAAGGATATTTAAAAATATTACATATATTAGTGTTGTATTTTCGTGTAAGTGGCAGCTTGTACGAAACAAACTGAATGTCTGTTATAAAAATCTGATATAAAAATATTTATAAGCATATAAAAAAGATGTAACAAGAAAATTTGTTAATAAAAAATAATTGTTTAATAAAGAGAAAATGATGTAAATTAAGGCATAATCTCATACCTTTTAAATTATACACATAACTTAAAATGATTATTAAAGTTAAACATATTTGTAATTAACAAAAATTTCATCTTTACTGTAATCAACTATTACTATGATTAGTCAGTATTATGCTTTTATAGTATTACAAAAACTTTTCCTTTTAAAATATTTTATTTAACTCAAGATAAAGATTAAGATTAGGAGAAAGTTTCTTAAAATTGAAAATAAAAAATATTTGTATTTTAAATTGAATATGTGTACCGCATTATTTAATACCCAGAAAATAACTAAAAATATTAAATTAAGGATCTTATCATATTAAGCTGCGTTCTACAATAGATACTTCTTTATATATTCTGAAGGGCACATGAGATGCTCTCGTAAAACGCTCAAGGCAACAAAATTCAATTTTTTTATGCTACCTGTTACGAGTTCTGAATTATTAAAATTTTAAATTAAAATCAAGATGAGCACGATATGTACATTACGTATACGCAATGTATGACGTCTAACCTTTTTATGTGTGCCTCTACAGTTATCTTTTTACCACATATTTATTTTACTAGAAACTTTCTTACAGACAAAAACGTAAGCTTATTATTTGGACATATAACCGAAAATGGAAAATCGTAAATTTAGTAATGGGAGTCTACGTGTCCATTCACATATAGGGGTACACACACATATACGGGTACTCAATGTAAAGAACTTGAAGTTGAAACTGTTTGTGAGGGAAGAACTTTCATTTTAAAATCAATTAAAATAGTTTGTTTAAGTTGATAATGTGTACGAATAATTTTAAAAGTTTTACTTTTACTCCTGAACAAGGACATAATTTGTTTGTGAAGTAGAAATGTTTCAAATTTGAAGTTAGAACTAATAAAATTAAGTAATTTATTGAAGTTTATAATTTTTTCAACAGTAACTATTAATAAAAGAAAGTTAAAATAATTAAATTGGTACTTTCATTTCTGTACATAGATAAGATAGAATTAAAGAGAGTAACATAATAATAGATAATAATAATAGAGTATTAGAAGTGATAATAGTTGCCTTGGACATGAACAGATTATGTTTCTAACAATGTAGTATTCAGAAGAATGCACTGTAATAGGGAATAACTAATAACCATAAAGAAAAGGAAAACATCTTATTTTAGGCATGTTAGGAGAGAGTTCTAAGTACGTGCTGGTACAATAAATCATACAAAGCAAAATCGAAGAAAAACGGGGTTTCGAAAGAAAACTATTTTCATGGTTAAGAAATATTAGGCAATGGACAGGAATATAAAATGTTGGTAACCTTATACATGCGGCCAGAAAGAGGAAGGAATAATCAGAAATAGTTATAGCTTTATATTTTCTGTCATTAAAACAATAAATAATCTAATCTATTTTACAATTATATAAATATAAAAGAAAAATAAATAAAGAAGAAAAATGGTTGCCAGAAGAACAGAAGAGCAGAACATAACGAAGATTGTGGGTATTTTGTGCTGCAATTAACCCTTACCGAACAGTCAGCCTTTTGAATGAGAATCGAAACGATATACCAAACAGTTAAAATGATTATTGCAGCACAGACGATCTTGAAATCTGTGCCCAAGTACTAATTATGGAGGAATATATTTAATATTACTTACTGACTTACTGCTGTCCTTCTCTCCTAAGTGGGGTATAGAACTTCAACGATTCCTCTACATCTTATTATGTTGCCTGCTTTTCTCGTGATTTGGTTCCAGGAGTACTGTCCATCTTTAAGCTCCTTTTCTACTGTTTTTCGCCATGTCTTAGCTGGGGCTCCAGGCTGGCGGCTGCCTTGTAGAATCCAGCGTAGGGCTGGCTTTGTTATGCACGATGATGTTTTTCTGAACGTGTGGCCAATCCACTTCCATTTTCTTCTTTTGATTTCAGTGGTGGTTTGTGTTTGTTTCGTGCATTCCCAGAGATCAGTATTTGATATGTGCACCATATTTTCACCACCATACCATATTTAAAATTATTCCTATTTTTTACAGGGAACAATGCCTATATTTATTTGTAGCAATAATAGACCCACAATTAGTATCTCTTAAAACAAAAATCATTTATTAACTCATTTAAATCTCAACTTTTGAACATTAACCATTTATTATCATAATTACTGGTTGTTTCCATTGTCTAGGAAAAAACGGGACTCTAATTGAAGCTGAATAAAACTTTATTTTTCTCGCAGAGTGTTTTTAATGATCCGTGGAATGTACTTTGAAAGATAGAAAAACATATTTAAACGGTTGCAAAACAAATATCCAATTAACATATATAGTTGAAACTACTTTGGTGTGGATAAGATAAGATAAGATAAGAATAAACAGAGTAGTAGCTCCCAACGAAGCAGAGCACTGCGTCCAGATTGATCTTTTGTGCTAATTGGCATGGATAATATTATTTAATTTGTTTAGACATAATAATAAAAACTGTTGACAGTATCACTTTATTATATCTGCCATTTATATAAGTCGCAATCAACATGAGAATTATATTTATATGTTATTTAACGCCAGTTCAAGATCTTTAACATTTTTTATTCGAAGAACTTTTTTTATTTTTATCGAATAAAAATGTTTCCCGACAAGTGTTATAATAATGCACGTGAACACTGACAGTATATATTAATAAAATAAAACCATGTTAATACTCCACTCCAAGCATTATGATATATATTCGAGTAAAGCTGGGCAAAATCATTATAACATGTAAAATGCTTAAAACAAATATGTTAAGATATGATAAATGATAAGATGACTAATGTCATCCATTAGTGCAAATTGAAGATGATCTCTGACATCTTTCATAATCTTAAAAGATTGAAAGGAATTTCAACCTTTGGTACTGAAACCTCAGAAAATTATTTACGATTAATTAAATAGAAAAAATAATTCCAAGACCACTGACGATGGGTATTTGGCAATACTCGAAGCAGCTGTATTTCAATTAATTAATATATTAAAAAAAATTGTTGTTGTAATTAACTACTTTTCAAACCTCTCTATTAAATACAATAGTTTCTACTGAGTAAAAAAGTCATTGCCGTCATAACTGACACTAAAATTTAATATAATCTGATTTCATCATTTTCAAGACTGATGCTTTGTTTTTTGAAAGAAGCGATTTATCTCTAATGAGTAAAATACGATTTCTGAGTAAAAATAAAAATTTGTTTTTATTTAAAACTATTTATATTGACATATACTCGCATGACATTTTATTAAATTTCGAAGTTGAACTCAATGTACTAATGTGACTTCATGGTAATGTATGATTTCACAAAAGAAGTGCTAACATTGCACTTTTATGTTTCAATAAAAGAAAAATATTGAATTTTATTACTTCCTCGTTATTAAATTTTTATGGTTAAATAAATATGTTTATTTATGTCAACCAAACATTTTTCAACACATATTTGCTGACATCAGTGCTATATCACGATTAGAAAAATACAGAACAAATTCCAAATGTTATAACTTTTGATGTGCGTTCGTGTTACTTTCCATTCAGATACGTACATAACTCTATATTCTTTTTATATTGAATCCATTAAGTTATTCAAGTTTATGTATTCTATTGTAAAATGAATTGTATATTGACTAAGTCGAAACAGTTTTTTAGTCATAAAAAAAAAAAACAAACCAATACGTTTCAAAAGGCGTATGAGAGTAGTTTTGGGAGCCTCGCTATAAGTAACCCACTATATAACAAGGCTGACGCCAATATTTGTTTATAAGTGGATAATATATTCATGAGTTAAGATTGAACTATGTAAAACTAAGTAGAAGTATTTATATACGCTGAACTTATTTGATGCATATATGGTATAGTTATTCCAGTAGAACTTTTAGTCGAAAGTAACACCCAAGTATTTTAGATTATACGCCCATCCTATGTGAAAGTTTCTAATATATATAGTAGTCGACACCTACTAAATGTTATGTTTACGTTATATTTTTATAAATTTAGAAAATTTGTTGTTCCTAGTTAATGTGTATTTCCCATTTTTGCAAATAAAATAGCAGGACGTCGATCTATTCCTGAATGGTATTTGTTATGTTACTGACTACCCTATTCGATCAAATTATATAGCTGTCATCAATGTAGATGAAATGTATGAAAATTTAATATTTATCTCAAGAACTACGCCTTATCGACATCGATTTTATCTATATCTAAATCCTCTAAATTATATCTATTATAAATTGAAATCAGTCAAATTAAATCTAAAATTTGTACAATAAATTTAAAATAAAAGAAAGCTATCAAAAGTATATGGAAAAACATTAAAACCACTAATTAATTTAAAAAAAATTAAAATCAAATTTTCCAATTTGGAATATGAAACTAAGAATGTTTTGAAGAATCGTTAAGTTCCTAAAAAAAGTACGGAAATATTAATCAATAGTTCAACTAAACTCGATGAGTGTTTAAATTTTTTATAAAAGAAATTCTTAATTATTTTTATCTTCAATTATATATACACCTAAAGACAGAAAAATTTTCCCTTTTGCACCATTCACTATCATCACTTTAACTATTCTTCAGACTTCTAAATGAGTGAGAGTTCAATTAAAATCAATTGAATTCATATTATCACTTTCATTATTTATAGCTTCTGAAACAAGTATTTACAGGTACAAATAATGGCACGTTATGATACCACAGATCTGAAGAATGACACGATAGATCTCAAGAATCTGTTTAAAGGAAAATGTGCTAAACATCCAGGCTGTCAGCAGTGTACCTTTGTAAAGGTCCTTCCATTTAAATTGCAGGGACCATCCGAATAAATCGGTGTACTGTTGTCTTTATTTTTTAAGGATGACAGCTCTGCCAGGCCAGTTAGAAAATATAAATATGGTGAGTCTTCTCCAGCCAATAATGGCTTTAATTACTGAGCATAGGTATTTACGTTTAATTGCCAGTTTAGCTGTTGCAAGAGGGATGTGAGTATGCGAGAAGTAAATATCGGAAAACAGGGTCCCTTTGAGTTGTTTTTATTTCTCTCATTTAAGTCAAAGGAAACTAAGCAGATGATTCTGTAAAATTGTGTTCCTAGTGTTTAAGGATAATTCAATTAAATGAAAATAATTAAATTAAATAGGAACTTGTGTACCCAGTGTTTAAGGATAATGTAATTAAATTAAATTAATAAAATTAATTAAAATAAATTGAATTAATTGAATTGAATTAAATTAAATTAAATTAAATTAAATTAAATTAAATTAAATTAAATTAAATTAAATTAAATTAAATTTAATTAATTAAATTAAATTAAATTAAATTAAATTTATAAATTAAGTTAATTAATTTAAATTAAATT
>NC_051847.1:172469637-172481843 GCF_002237135.1 Teleopsis dalmanni
CATAAAATGAAAGAAAATAAATACGTACAACATAATTCACTGGCCAAATTGAAAAGGATGAGTGAAAGGACGATTTAATCTGCAATTCTTTTGCTTACAATAATGAAATTTTCTTTGCTGAATTTGTGGATTTAAGGCATTTATGTTATTTTTATTGATTACTATTTAAGTAATACTTAAAATCAATTTCATTCGAATTATATTCAATATATTTTCTTTAATTAATACAAAAATAATATTTATAAGAAATTTTCCAAGCGAAAGTTATTTACTTTAATTGTTTAGATAATCTTTCCTACTATGGTACTTACGTCATTAATGCGCTTTAATTTTATCTGCGTAAAAGTAAAATTTTCATATAAACTTTTTATATTAAACTAAATTAAGTTTAATAATAAATTATATCATAAAGGAAAATACTGAAGAATAGTGGTTTCATTCAGAATACCTATAAACGACGATTTAATAACGGATTTAAATAGAGTCAGCTATTTTGGGCAAAGTTAATTACTACCTTATATACAAAATAGCATCAGGGAATGTAGCCAATTGTTGTTGGTGGCTTTCATGTAAAAATGTCAGACTTTTAAGCTCCATATAACGAAATAAATTGGTATATTACAAACAGTTAATTATGATTATTAATAAAAAAGACAAGATAATGTTAAATAATGTTAAATATATAGGTAATAACCTATATATTTATTACATCATGACTCCAGAGCACCTTTGATAACTCGTGGTAGACATTTACGTTTAGTTAGAACAGATAATTTAAGAAGATCAACGAAGCTCGAACCTTGATCCTTATGGCTTCTTCTGCTTGACTTCTTCTGACCATTTCAATGTCTAAGTATTCACAGAACCTCTTCTTAAACTAAACTTTATGATTTTATTTGCTAGCAAAGTAGAAGACATGCGAGTATATTTGTTATTTAAGTTCCTGCGTGCTATTAAGTCCCATGTTTTAAATAATAACAAAATAATATCAGTTATTCTTAGTGTGACTTAAAACTGTCCACAGATAAAATAGAGTAAAGGTGCTGATTCACCAACTCAGACATCTGAATATCAATACTTAAAACTTATTAAACTTTATTTTAAGCTCATTTTGAGTATTTTCGTTTCTTTTGTTATATTGTCGTTTCCAATGTAATCAGCGAAATTGTTATTTATCTTTTATTGCTGAGTAGACTTTGAGTCTTAACTTTCACAACCGATTCTGCAGCAGAAGCAGTTTATTCCTGCCCACTAAAGCGATTTGCATTGAGATTTTAAGAGATCTCGTTTTAACGGTATTACTCTTATAGTTTATTAATGCTGTCCCTTAGTTATTCTTTGTAAGAATCACAATCATTATTTTGCGTATCACTTCCATACCTGCATTATAGTATAAAGTTAAGGTCCTAGTGACTCTTATAGAATAGCTCTTCTCAATGTTCATTTAAAAGCTATAAACTGTGTAGAACATTTAAGCAAGATTTAAACAAATTAGTTTCTTCTAAAAAGTTAACTGACGATCTCGTTAAGATGCTCTTTAAAGACAGAAGTGTTATGAGAGCGTAGTTCCCAAAAAATTAATGGTTGAAAGATAATATTAGATGTTTAAATATTCCTATGTACGACTGTTGCCATAGCTTTTAAAATAAATTTTGGAAAATGATGAAACTGTATTATATATGCTTTGTAATTGTTCAGCCACATATTTCTCTAAACTTCTTGGGTAAAGTACAGATCTCTTGCTAAAGGTTTAATGCGGTTTTCAACTATTTTAATTTTTTATGAATAATATTAGACGATAAGGTCAAAATAGAGTAAGTCACTTTACTTGGAAGAATACATTAATATAAACATATGATATTAATTTGGGCATAGCAATAAAGAATAATAAATATATGCACTCAAAAAAATACTTTAGTTGATTTAACTAGATTTTAACTAAATCACACATTAAAATATTCCTACTCGACGCATTATGTTGGTTCAACAATATCACATGTTGGTTTTTATATTATCTTTACCACATGAGTTAAAACATAATAACATTTAAATGGTTAATTATACTATAATAATAAATATTTACGTAGTCACATAGCTACTCATTTTCGAAAAATTTGCTAATAGTGAAATAAATTGGCACATAATTTATATACTCCATTGAATTACTTAAAGCTTGGGATATTAATTATAATTCTCATTATGTTTATTTCAAATCTTTTATAAAAGATTTTAACTACATTAAGTCAAAGCGAGTTATTTCAGTTAATATAATATAAAGTGGTTAAAAAGATTATATTTGGGTTCGCTTTTAAATAAATTTTCTTAATTTGGTTTAAATATGTATTGTATAGTCGAAGTATTGATGAGAGTAATACATATTTTTGATAATAATTTAACAATTTGTGGTTTATTTAAAAATATAAAGTAAGCAATATGTCTTGTAAAGATATGTTTTGTAAAGTTTTACAAAAATTAATTTCTATTAATTAAGTTCATCTTAAATCCTTGGGATAACCAAATTTATTTTAACCCTCTTCGTGTGCTTTCATTTTTTATTACATCAATTTTAACTTTATTTAAAAAACTTTTAATATTTTTTTTTTCTTAGTTTGTTATTTGTTTTCTCTATAAAAGTGCACTTCAGAAAGAATTACTTTTAATTGAGTGTCATTTTCGTTAAAAGAATTTATGAGAAAAATAAATTCTTTTAAAAGGTACTCAAACGCTTTTTAACTTAATTGATTAAATATTTCAAAAATGCTTAAAATGATTGATGTTGATTGAAATTTCTTAACAATTTTATTTATTTTCGCTTCAATTATTTTCTTTATCATTTTCGATTTTGCAATCAACCTTACTAAAAATAAATTTAACTTCCTGTAAACTGTAAATTTAACCTTTATTAGCAATTAGCTTTGAAATTTGTCTTGATTTTTACACTTACAAAATCCAAAATCCTTCAGATATTAGGTTACTTTGTTAAGGAAGGAGATTAGGTTGCCTTAAGTAATCCCAATCAATAAAAATATACAACCGAAAATACAAACCCGAACCGAAAATTCGAAAGTAAACGAAACAAGAGTTGTTATCTCACTGACACTTAAGGAAAGTTAACCTTTAATTGAAAAGAATTGAGAAAAATTGTGAAAAAAGGAACAAAACTAACAAAACAAGTAAGTTGAAAACAATAATACTTCTGTTGCGACAAAACAATCCATAAACCATTTCAATCTCTTTTCAACGCAAATCCCAGAGATATTTTAGTATTTACACTGAAATCACTACAACTGCTGGCATTGTCATTGCGGTTAAAATTCTACCATTTTATTGATTTAAGATTCGGTTATATTGGCAAGGTTGAGGAGTGGGACGAAAAATACACAAAACTCATTTCCCTTAAGGCAAACCTGTAAAAACAGTGAAAAAATATCCTTGAGAACCCGAAAGCATGAGTATATAGTATGTGCGAATCAGTAAAGTACAGCTTGTTTATTCCTGCAAAAATCTTTACATTTTTATTTTCGTTTTGGATCATTTTTGCTTCGTCGTTGTCGTTTTGTGAAATTAATAAGATTTCATTTTCGTTATAAAATCGAGTTAAAATACCATTTGTGCACAGATACAAATTTACACGTGCTGGCATATACACATCGCACATAGATACACCGTATCCACTTGTTTCTAATTTACTTTGTAGAAGACTTTGTCTAACAAATGCAAAATGTATCTACATCTACCTGCTTGATTTCCGGTCTGAATTTTGATACAGCTTCAGCATACATCATCAAATTTGAATACTGACAGATATACGCGAGCAGTTATTTATATTCAGTAAACAAACTGATATCGAGTACAGTACGTGACGTACACCCACCTACTAGTCAAATGCTACCCTGATTGCTTATCTGTTAGGGGTTCGTCATATTTTGTATGTTGAATTCGTTGAATTTGAAGTTTATGTTTGAGCAAACAGGCACGACACAAATTCAGCATCTCTAAGTTACGATGAAGCAGTATGAAGTATTAATTAATCATGTTTATAGGCTACATGCACTACATTTCTCCACTGATTAATGGGTGAGTGTGTATTGTGAATAATGTAATAATTTAATAAATAGTCTATGAAGTAAGCACTTGATACGATTTAACATTATTTCCGATTGCTTGCCACTGAATCTTCCTTCCTTCCTACAATTTCAATATTAATAGTTCCTATCTGAAAAATCAGTTTCACATGAAGTACATAAATATTTTTCACCTTTTCGTACATCGAAGTCAGTGTGAGTGTGCTGTGATAGCACAGCACATCACAGATGGTGTTAAATTACTGTATAAATATTGTACGAAAATTAATAGGCACTGCGTCAGTAAAGCTGTTGATAACAGCCAATCATGATAATAAATTGATGTAATATTTACAAAGTTATTTGTTGTATTTTATTTGGTTTTTTTTTGTTTGTGCGGCGTGGAGGAACAGAACGCCTGCATACTAACCACAATCCGGCGCCCCGGAAAGCAAGTGCCCGACACGCCCGACACGAACTAAATTCCTATCCCTCATTCCTAGATCGCATCATGGAGAGAAGTATAAAAGTTAACACCCGCGTTTTCTAAAATCCGACTCTGTGCTTAATTTTATTAACGGAGTAATTATTCGATATTATTTCGATCGTCGAATGGAGCTTTGGTAGCTCTCAACTAGACAAAAGTGTGCTCCTTCGCTTTTACTTGGGCTACGAATCAAAACACAAGCTCATAACTAAAAAATCGTATTTTATTTAATCTAAATAACTAACACGTGGTAAATCATTAAATTTTAAGATTAACCTATACAAATGCATAACTTCAATTAGTACCAACGGAGTTCCTTGGAATTCCAACAGCGCAGTTGTTAGTGTATAATACTAATAAATGTGTTAGAGCACCGTGACCTTGAGCTTTCACGAAAGGTGGTCACGTTAAATAAATTAAGACGTGTATCTCTGCTTCTTTAATTGCTTATTCAATCATCTTATAAATTACAACATTAAGAAATAATGGTTTTGAAGTTTTCTCTGCATCTAGCAGTATCTACCAATTCTCCAATCCTTCGTAACCCAGTCCACTGTCAGATGTTCCTCAGCGAAGATATTTGTTTTCTTCCCATGTCGTGTTTTCCTTCTATTCTGCCTTCCACAATCAGGTGCAGCCATTCATATTTTGGACCTCGGATGATATGACCAAAATATCTCGTATCCCCAACCTATAAACGTTGTCCTACTCTGGAACTACTTTAATATTGCTTCGGGAAAGGGTCATTGGTAATCATTTATGACTTCCACCGGTGTGATGGCCCCAATACTGCTGCAGGTGATTATTCTTATATTTGGTCTTGGTGTAATCTAACCGTTTGTTACAGCTGCCTTTTGTCTAGATCTACCATTTTCAGTCTCACATTCTTTACAGCAAACATGGCTATGTGATACCAATCTATTTGTTGTATGGAAATATAATAGTTTCAAAATTAACAGTTTAAAATTAATATAATTGTGCTTAGAGATTTAATTCAAAAAACATAAATCACAACAATTAATTATTAAATTTATCCTTATATTTCATTACAGCTATAATGAATGCGATTGACTATGACAACAAATGACAACAGAATAACTTTTATTACCTATACAATAAGGTTGCTGTTACTCCTTCTCCGATACAGCAACAAGTAAGTGACTAACACTGCTACAATTGCCTAGCCTACCACCGATGGATATACCACAAATCCCAAAAATGAATTTCCCTGCTAATTACACAATAGTAAATCCATTTAGTGTGAAACCAAACAGTAATTGTGCATAAATACTCACATTGCAACAACAAAACTGCTACTATCATCCCATCGTCAACATACCCACCATCACCATCACCATCACCACCGTTACCACCATCACCATCGCCATCGCCATCACCACCACCAACAACATTAACACCAACAACAATAGCGAGGAAACGAAAGCAAAAAGCAAAAACAACAGTAAATAAGAGTTGCCACAAGTTTATTATTAAATATGACACCTATGGTTACAACAATAAAAGCAGCACCGTCAGTATTACCGCTCGAAACAGTAACAGTAACAGCAGCCACGGCAGCAACAACAAAAACTACGACTACAACAATAAATTTAATAACAACAATGAGCACAAATGCTGCCACCACATTCTACGCTTCCAGCATAACAGCACCACCACCAGCGCCGTCAACTGCACAGCATCATCCGCTACAACAACACAATCAATTTATGCTCATTAATGAGGAGGCTAAAGCAACAAAATATTTAAATTTCGTTGTCGATAGCTTAATGGATGCGAGTGGTACGCCAATTGGTGGTGTGGGTGGAATTAGTGGGGGCATTAGTAGCAACCTCGAAGGCAGCGGAGGTAGCGGTTTGAGCGTTGGTACATTGGGCAGCAGTCAATCAGTTCCTATGGATGCGCTGAATGATTCACACTTAACATTTGTCATTGTCAAATGTTTCATTATTGGTTTCATCATACTCGCCGCCATACTCGGTAATATGCTTGTGATTGTGTCGGTTATGCAGCATAGAAAATTGCGGTGAGTTTGCATGTTTCGTCCTTTGACATTTTAGCACAATTTCTCTGTTAACGATTTTATGCAGTTCAGTTGAGTTCTGATAACATTTCAATTTCAGTTTTATATTTTTTTTTCAACAATTCAGTCGGTTCTTTTATTACTTTTTCCTTTAATTGAACACTCGTTCTCTCTCTCTCTCTCTCTCTTTGTGTCTTTCTGTCTCTATTCATATAACAAATGAACAGCAATTTGTTCGCCTAATTGAAGGCATCTCCCAGAAGAAGCCACAGTGATTGATGCAGTTCAAATCAGTTGATGTTATTATTAATAAATTTAATACTCTGTTAAGTTGCTTGGGGAGTTGGATTTATGGTTTCGTGCTGTTAATTGAAATTGTTTAATTAACAATTAAGTTTGTTGCGGTTTTCATAAGGGAAATGAAACAACAAAAACACAACAGAACAAATTTAATTAACAAAAATAAAGCCAATTTATATATAAATCTAAATAAGGAATTTAAATAACAATTAGTAAACAAACTATGGAGTGAAAATGTAGAATATTAAAATTTTATAGAATTTTATTGAAATTCTTTGTTCGTTTTTGCTAACTAAGCGAAAAACTTCATCGAAACTAAACATGACCTTTCAAAATAGCCAAGATATTTGCTTTCCAACTATTTTAGAAATAAAAATTAAATCTATAAATAACTGCACTAAGTAAGCAGAATATACGACGACATTTAAGGAAAATATAGCGTATTTAGTAGATTAAAAATGAAAAACAAAGTTCAAATTTAAAATCATTCATGAAAAAAAAAAAAATATAAACTTTTTCGAATCTGTCAGCTGAAATTCATATAAGCCGAAGTCTATTCTATTCTCGAAAAAAAATTTCTCACAAAAATCGATCTATGAAAACTTATGGATAAAGCTATAGCAGAAGACATCCTTCAATTACTATAAAAAGGGCAAGATATAATAGTCTAACAATGGATGCAGTGTTACACACAAAGTCCATAGCTTTTAAGGTGGTTACCTGCTACCACCTTCCTCAGAATGCCTTCCTCAGAATTCCAAGAAATTTCGCCAGTACCAATTAAAGCTATATTTTTTCTTCCGTAGGAGGAAACAAGGTCCATCTAATACCTCTACTTCTCTTTTGGATATAGAAATCAGTTGAAAAAATGTAGCTTCATATTGAATAAAAAAAAATTAATACAATCATTCTACTATCGAAACTTTACTTTTTCAAACACAGTCACCACAATAATTTCATTAAAGGGACCAACCTCAATTGGTCAGAATTGAGCTATGAGATATGGAATATGAGATATATACTTTCGATCGGCTGCCGCAAGTGAAACTTACTTTCCACTATTTATACTCCAAACAGTATTCGATGGTGTCAGATGAATTTTAGTCGCCTCTTACATGCCTTACATCGGAAATATTCTAACACCTTTTAAAGTTAATGTTAATGTGTAAATGTGTGCCCATATAACCATAATAATAACAAATCTGTCAGAAAAGAGAAAACATAAATACTCTTCCCTGTCACTATCCAGTATTGGCGTATAATATTAATTTAATCCTATATGAAACATATTCAGACAACTATATCCACTTATAATCTTTTCTCAATTATTGTTTCGATGACAGCATTGTCGGTATTAAAAGCATTGCGCGGTACTCTGATTTCTGCATTTAAAACAGGGGTATCTGACCTGGGTTTCCTTATACAGCTAAACCTAACATTGTCGCATTATAATCTACCCACTTTGTACAGTCTAAGTAACCCATATCTCTTGAAAGAGACATTAAATCAGTCCGAGAGAAATGTAAAAAAATTAATTTAATGTAATAAAAGTGTATGATATATAATTCAACGCTTCCCAACTCCTTCACACTGCTTCTGCCGATTATCACACAACACCTTTACGACAACCGACTCACACTATTGATTATTACATGCACTCGCTTTACTCCCACTGTTTCACTCTCGCTCTCCTACTACTGCCTTACACTCTCTCGCTGTCCGACGACTGCCTTATATATATGGAGCAAAGATGTATTTCATTTAATAATGACAACCAAACACTTCACATCTAAATGAGCCAAGTCTACACAACTATAGATATGAATAGCCAAAGTGCTAGATAACTTTATTAAAAAAAAAAAATTAACAAAAAAGTGTTCAATACCAGCACTAACAAAAATGAAAAATAGTTCCACAAAAAATCTGTTTGAAGAATTTCTTCAATGTTAGAATTTATTGTAATAGTTCATTTATTCTTTTATTTATACCGTGTAATTCGAAGACGATACTTACTATACTAACTATATACCAAATTAATTAAATTCCTAAACTCTTTTATAACAATTATTAGTTTATTTTTTCTTAACTAATTTATAATTATATAGATACAATTCTATATAGTTTATATAGAAAGGTTCTTTGCTCTTACCTATATTAAAATTTCTTTAGTACTTTTAAATCCAAATGTATTAAAAGTATTTTATTAATACCTCATCATTATTTCGCTATCCCATTTGCATTATATACTACATAATATATATTTCCAGAAATAGTACTTGTTTCTAAATTTTAAAGCAAAAGTCTTTAAGAGTTCTTCAGTAACGTACTGATTAATTGCATAGATGCTCTCCAACATATAATCGAACTATAAATATCTTACTATATATATCTTACTTAAATAAAAAACCTAAGTAATTAAGTATGAAGATATATTTATTCCTTACTTATCGTCTTCTGCATCTTGTTACGGGTTACGGGTGTAGTTACAAATTTCGCTTATTATTACTTGGAAATTTATTCTGAAACTTTAAATTCATATTACTTACTGTAATAAAATTCGAGAAAAAAATTTATGAATTATGCAAATAATTCACACTCATAACATCATCTTCCTTTTCTAAATCATTTATATTAAAATTTCGAATAGGTGATTTAGAAGATGAAGGGAAAGTAAAAGAACATATGCGATAAAAATATTCTGTTGATAAATGAACTGCCTTTTAACACTATTCAAATGAGATGACTGTGCCCCTTAAGTCAAGTATGTTAGTCAGTCGAGCTTATATCCTTCCCTTTTTGAAGGGTTTCACCTCTGTCAACCCGCTGCTTATCTTTCATTTAACAAATGTGCCAATATGTTCTGTAATTCACATTCTAACGTTACAAAATAAAATTTAATAAATTTTCATTAATGAAATTTATGGAATTTTTAATATGAAAATCGTGTGACAATTTACAAAATACGCGTTAAGGATATTCGTAATTAGATGCTTATGTGTCTATGTAGCTTCATAATTGTTTGTACTTTGAGGTGAAGGTGGAAGTAGATTGAAATTACGTGCTCAGCAGTTGGTATATTGCTTGACTTTTTGCTTCTAATTTGTCAAATTTGTGTACCGGTAAAGACCTCTATTAATAATGTCGAAGTCGCGACGTGTCGGTATAACCGGTATTTCAAACTTCATTGAGGTTTAAGATAGAGTAATCTTTTTTTTCATCATACCTTACTCTTTATAGTTTGCTACAGTTTGTATACATAATCAAAAACCATAGACCGACTTCACCAACTTCACCAATTGTTGTTTTGTCATAGTTATATCAAAAAGATTAATTCAATTGCATTCTAAATTTACTGATAACCATTGCGTTAATATTTTTAAATATTAATAAATTTATCTAAAATGTAAAAAGTTTCAATAAAGGATAGTTTCATTACTGTAAAATATTGGATGGGTGATATGGAAAGTATCCATCATATTTTGGTATATTTTTATATATATTTTTGAATATATCCACGTTATCGGCAAAATAAAAAATATCTAATTAAGGCCTAGATCATTTTGATAATTTTTGAATATATCCACATTATCAGCACAATAATATATATCTAAGTAAGGCTTAGATCAATATGATGATTTTTAAATATATCCACATTATCAGCAAAATAATAATTATTAAGGCATAGATCATTATGATGATTTTTAAATATACCCACATTATCAGCAAAATAATAATTATTAAGGCATAGATAATTTTGATGATTTTTGAATATATCCACGTAATCGGCAAAATAATAAATATTTAAGTAAGGCCTAGATCATTTTGATAATTTTTAAATATATCCACATTATCAGCACAATAATAATTATTAAGGCATAGATAATTTTGATGATTTTTGAATATATCCACGTTATCGACAAAATAATAATTATCTAACTAAAGTATAGATCATTTTAATGAATTTTGAATATATCCACATTATCAGGAAAATATTAATTATCTAAGTAAGGCATAGATCATTTTGATGATAACCTTCTTTATGGCTAAAGTAAAGTTACATAATTTAATATTAAATATAACCTTCTGACGTTGTCTAGATCCAAAAATCTTGAGCAGATAATCTTACTTAGATAAATGAGTACAACTGGTTGGTTTTTGTATCTCCCAGACCCTTCTTCTCCCCTTACCTATTATCACACACCTCATTGCGATCCATGTTATTGTCCTGTAAGCCTTTCAAATTTCCCGCCATTTATATACCCACCGGATACAATAACAACAATAACACCCATAGAACTTTTATACTAACAAGTGACCCTAACTGAACAAAACATGTAAGAGTTCCTGGTATCCAATGAACATAGAAACTTCAACATCTGGATCTTTCTCCTGCCTTAAAACAAAACCAGGTATTCACAAAGAATGTGACTAGGCATTTCATCTTCTTCTGAATTGAGAAATATATGAAATGTTTTGTATATATATTCGAATGATATTTTATTGCGACATATGTGCCTAAATTAACACTAATTTACAATGCAACTACAACCATAATGAAACATAAATAGATACTAATTTATAATGAGATGGTAACTATAATAAAAAATTTGTTGCAGCGTATGTAGTTTAATATAAGATAATTAAGTATATTTTTGATTGGACCTCTTAATTACTCTAAGATAATATAGTAGGGACTTATTTATACTGTGAACAGTCTGGGCACCTATAGCTAAATGAATTGGTTTGTAGTGAATATTAGAAAAAGTATCAGATTTTTGTATTGACCTTTAGCAGAACCAATATGAATTATGGTGCTGCGAATGTTGCTCCGTTTCTATTATTTAAATGTCTTTATTTATACTCGTTATTAAAAAATTAAGCGATTCTTATATTAACCTTAAACAAAATCAGTTATATTGTAACGAATGTAGCTCTGTTTGTAAGACCTAAATCATTTGGTTTTTTACTGGATGTACGAACAAGTATTCGATTTTTATATTAATCTTGATAAGAACTGGTAATGATTTCATTATCGGGATCTAATTAGGGAATGTGTGACACTTTCTGGAACACATCATAGCACAACAATTAAAAAATATAACTAACAAAATCATAAAATATTTAAAAGGCAATAACTAAAATGGATGCATTCTTCACTATCTACACACAATACTGTTCCAAAATAAATTCTTTACAGAACTTTCGTTTTAGTTAGATACATAAACGAAATATAAATCCAGTAATAGTTATAAAACTTAAACATTTTTATTATCATTTTATTAACTTTATAATCTTATCAACATCTCTAACTCTA
>NC_051847.1:172481943-172496084 GCF_002237135.1 Teleopsis dalmanni
AAGTGGAGATTTGCGAAACACGTTCTTATCTGGCGGCTGCAGTAATTTCAATGCGCACAAGCTAAGTGCGCATTAAGCCCGAAATGGGAAGAATTCCTCACACAATTCGGGCTAAAAAAGTGATGAGCAACCCATTTAGAATCTTTCGAATTCCGATGTAGAAAGAACACATACCAAAACCGAACCAAAAGTATCTGCGATACATTAAAGTAGATTTGTGTGCTATGGCGCGGTGTGTTCGCGAGTATGTAAATGAGTGTTCATCATCCACAGTTCATTGCGCAAAAAACACGTGGTTTTCAAGTTCATTAAGAAAAATAATAAAGAAAAAAATAAATAAAAAAATAAAAATAAAATAATAATAATAAAAATACGGCAAAGCGTCGAACGAGAAAACCACATGCTAAGCACAAATATTTGAATTTCAATTTTGGCGCACATTTGTGTCAGTATGAGTTCAAGATACAAAAAGCAACGCAAAAAACAAAACCCAAAACACAAAAGCAACAGAAAAAACAGAAAAAGCAGAAAAAGCAGAAAAAACAGAAAAAGCAGAAAAGATAGAAAAAGTTGAAAAACGCAGAAATAAAAACAAAACTGAATAAAGTTGAAAAACTGCTCGAACTCGTATCTTGTATCTTATATCTTGTATGTTGTATCTCGTAACTGCTAAATAAAGAAATCCGTACAAAAACAAACAGGCAAACACAAATTTCAGTTATGAGCGGAAAAACGTACGAGTATCTTTTATTTGTTTTATCCACACTCAATTCCGTCGATGCTCGCACACAATGTAGGTGAAACCTGCGCAGCTTATCTGAGCGGTTGGCTCCAAACAGCGAATGCCACTTGTATGATTCTGTGCGCTCTCGTCGTACGCTGACGAACTCCCCACACTTTCTCTCCAGCCGACAGAGAAGAACATCTGGTGTGGGTTTTCTTGACAGTTGTGCCAGCAGCATAGGTGAAAGCAGCAGTAGTACGGCACCATACCTTCGTCGCTTGCTACCGGAAAATTCTCACCCTTAACAGTTATGGGAGAGTTCGTTAGTTGGTCATTAAAAGTAAAATGTATTGCATAGCATCCAGTTCAGCTGTGGCTAGAACGAGATGCATTCTGCTTCACTAAATGTTGTCACATACTCGCACACGGACTACAACTGTAGCATGGATTTTCTTAGTACTTTCAGATTTTCTTTACCACTTCACTAATGCTTTTTACAGGTTATCAAAGAAGAAGTGTCCTTCTCAACAGCAAACGCATAGCAGCAAACTTGGCGTTGCCTGTAAGTGTGTCTCGTTTATATCCTTAATTGTGCTCCTTACCGTACTTGAGGCCACGAACGGCCTTTGCCGTTTAAGTTGGATTTTATTGTTACAACTCGTATCTTTTTTCTTTGTGTGGAACTAACTGCCTTTTGTGGGAGTGACCAATTATCGCCTTGTAGGATTCTGCGCGGGAATCACTCCGTTTTCCCGATTTGTTATAGGTTGTCGTTTATCCTTAATTGCTGAATTCGTTCAATTGGAAAATGCGCCGCTCGGAGGTGCCACTCACTATTCTGCTTCGAGTTTGTTTGCACTGCCGTCGGCTGCTGCGTTGGTAACATCATCGAATGCCGTGGAAAAGGCTCGCACATTGGCATGTCCTTGGCTTGACTCTCACTAGCAATTCTTTTTCCCTTGTTTTTTCTTTGGTCCTGTTAATAAGAAATGTTGTAATCATAATTCCGAGTGTATGCTAATGAGGAAGTCAATTTGATTAGATACATATGTACTTTGCTACTCGTATATACTCACAGATAAAATATCTGAGTGCCTTAGTTATGTCAAGTTTGCAAAGCATTTAAGTTAATTTAAGATGCCAGAATTTATGATGCTTTCAGGTAAATTTATTTCATCTTAAATTATTTTTACACAAAATTTATGTAATTCTGCAAAGAATTTTATTGAGCAAAGAAATTCATGTATAAAATAACAGTAGATTTTTGAATGGGAGATGGAAGATAGGAAGAAGAATATTTTTATTTATTAAACTTAACACTTGAAAGCTTTTGATTCATTCAGAAATCAGGCTATAATGTATGGAATAAAGATGACTTAAATGTCAATTAAAAAAATTTTTATAGCACATGTTATAAATATTATATATAATATATTATTTAATTAAAAAAAATTTAACAGATAAAATATAATATAATATAAATATATAAAACATATAATAAAATGTATATGAATAAATAAAATATAATATAATATATAGGAATAGGAAATAACAGGGTACTAGCTCCCATATGAGCAGAGCACTGCGACCATGATTGATCTATGATGAGCTATATATAATATAATATATATAGCATATAGTTTTATAATATATAAATATAATATTATATAATATATATATAGTAATAATATGTTGAGGCTAGTTGAGTTAAGTCAGTGCACCTTAGCACTTTTACTCTCTTTTAACTGAGAGGTTTCTTCAAAACCCCTCTTTGCGCCTTGACTAGATTATTGTTTATCACTTCATCAGATTAAGCAAAATAATTAACCTCAAATATGCATACCCTCCCGAGGAGCCTGTAACCATTCTGAGATTTGATAACGCGGTGTTGTAAGTCTGTCAGATATATTATATATATATATATATATATATATATATATATATAAAATATAAATAATAAATACATAATATAACACATAAAAAATTATTCCATAATAAAATCTCGAAAGACGACAGGAACGTCACTGTAAATTAGTTTAAAAAAATATATATTAAATTACTGCCATTTAAATATATATGTACATTGCCAAGGATTAACTTTAATCCAAAAATTAGATTAATTACAACTAGGTCAACTCTCAAAGATAACTAGACGTATGAATAAAAAAAACAAAAAAAATAAAACTCAGAGCCCAAGGTAGTGGGCACATAGCTTAATCTATGTGTTCGGCTCCGATTAGCTGTAGTACAAAACATTTGCTACGGTCATAGTACTTATTTTGACTTAAACTCTAAACCACAGTGACTCTTTAGATTTTTTGATTTAAAAACTTATCAAAATGAAAATATAAACTTGACGTGATGAAGTAGTTATCTAGGCTTTTAACGCGTTCCAACAAATGTTAGTAGGTTCAACTTATTTGAAAGGTTAATACCATGAAGAATATTCTAGCAAATAATGGAGAGGCAATAAAGTTGATAATTGCTTTGTAACCATATAGTCAATAAACCTATTTTTTGTTTGCATTTCTAAAGTCACAGCGTATTTGTTACCTAGAACGGATTTGTAGAATGCTAAGCGCGAGAGTACCAAAAGGGATTTCGATATACGATTGGAGGGAAGAAAAAAGGTTGACCATAAAAATGATGAAATAGTTTTATTTATTTAAAATATGTTTATGAACGGTATATAAATAACTAAAACCGACTGAATACTCAACATATCTTTTTGGCAGATAGTGAAAGAAATAAGTCAGTCCAAACAGTCCAAGACTTTAAACAAATCATTACTATAACTATACTGTCTTAGGTACCTGCAATGCTTTCTATAGAGGCGTTAACATTCACTTTTAATTTAATATATTTAAATATCTTATGTTTTACTTTTTTTATGTGAAGATGTCTTTATTACATTCCTAGATTTTTAATTATTATTAATCTCAAAGTAATTCATTTTACTATGTTGTCAATTATAGAATCGCACACACTACCTTACAAGGCAAATTTTACAGACATTGGAAGTAGAATCATACTTTGTTTATAATTTAATCACTTGAAAATTTAAGTGCATTTTTGCCTGAAGTAGTAAATAACTAATTAGTTTATTACTCATTAAAAACAATTTAATAAGAAAAAATAATATAATAATATTAAAATGATATATTAAAATTAATTGTGCTAGCACGACTAGTACCATTTATATTGTATCTGAATAGATATTGAGAGAGCATAAAATTTTTAATTTAATTTAAGTATATAAAATAATATAGTATTTAAATTTGCTAAAATGTAATCTAAATTAATTTAATTGTTAAATAATAAATCAAGATAATTAATTTACGCAATTTAGCTTGAAATAAATTTCTGCAATATAATTTAATAGCTTAGTTAAAATTTTCTATTAAATTAATTTTGTATAAAATCATTAAATTTTGGTCTCATTAAAAATACTTTATTAAGTATCTATAAGAAATAAAATTAATTATATAGTTTATATTATTACACAGTATATTATATTATAGTAGTTACTATGGCAAGGGAATTAATAGACTTTATAAAAATAATATTTTAGATTGTAGAGATTGTAAAACAACATATTTTTAATTATTTAATTTTTAGGAATTTAATTAGATATTCAAATAAAATTATTTGAAATGATATTGGTATCATTTTATCTTAGACAGATTCCTAAATAGAAAAAGTTTAAGCATTTACTAAAATATTTATACTTAAAATAGCATATAGCATGCATATATTATTTACTCTACTTAATTGAATTAATATCATTAACGCAATAAACTTTATCACTTTATCATACATGCAGACGATACTCAACATAATTGAAATATATTATTTAACAAGAGCAACTCAAACAGCCAGCTTATAGCACCAAAAAAGTGAATAAAATATGTGTACAAATAAGAAATTAAAAAGCGCAAGTTAAGAGCACTAAAATCAAGTGACAAAAATTTATAACATGCAAAAGTTGATATAGAAAATTTTTTTATAAAGAGGTTTTTTCGAACAGTAGTGAAATACAACAACAAAAATTTATTTTTTTATATTATTTTAATTAATTGAATTTTTAGCTGACCATACAGCTGTTTCGAGTATTGCCAAATACCCATCATCAGTGGTCTTGGAAATAATTCTTATATTTAATTATACGTAAATAACTATTTTTTGAGACTGCAAGTACCAGGAATCGAACTCGGGTCCTGCCAAATGTGAAGCTCAGAATAAAGAATAAGAAAATTTTTTTATAAATCTTATTAATGTTAAAGTGAAGAGTTATGAGAAAAAACGTACTTAAGAATAATTTAACCTTAATAAGCATCTTGGTAGGTGCCGTGTCTAAAACTTAGCAACAATTAATTCAATGCCCTGCTCTGTCTGTTGCAACCCATTTAAATCTAGCTTTGCTAAAGAATTGTAATAATTACTCCTTACTTGTAATTAGTAAAACTGCTATGAGAGAGATCAATGCTACTTGTTCTTCGCAGATGGGTCACTCCTAAACATAAAACCACCCGTTGCTAAAAATCGGTATATAATATTAGGATACACAATGGTATTGGTATGGTCATTAATATTAGTATATTCTTTTTAGAAAAATTTTAATTACAGTTCCTTTCTTAATTAAATTCTAAAAATTCAATAAACAAGTTCTGGGTATAAGAAACATAAGAAATCGTACAATAGGTGGGGGTACTGATTTTTAATAGTGGCCAATTAATACTTATATATATTAATAATTATAGCTTTATTGCTAAGAAACATTTTATACAATTTATGTAATTTTCCAAAATTCAAACATACAAGTTAAGTACGGCTTTGGTTCAGTTGGCTAATGAACACTGACTCTGAGCTTCAAATTTGACAGGGTGCAAGTTCAACCATTGATACTTGCAGTCTCAAAAAAATTATTTACGATGTGACCCTCTACATCTGTGCCATTTAGTTTGTGAAAACACCCTGTAAATAGTGAAATACACTGTTCTCCTCTTTGCTATCATATAATATTAATTTTCACTTCTTTCTTTGAAAGTATGTACTTCAAATTAAAATAAATAAAAATTTTAAACAGACAGAATAAAATTGCACAGAACTCGAGAATTGTACTAAGAACTGGAAAGTAAATAATATGTGCATATACGAATAGTTTAAGTGGGTCAACTAAAGTCATATGCATATAAATTTTATAAATACACGTATATAAAGTTTTGAAAAGCATTTGATAAGAATGATTTGCATGATAAGGAAAGTGTTTGCATTATGAGCACTACGAGTACTATTCCATAATTACAATGGATGGCACAATGGCAGCAAGAGACGCAGCTTATTTCTGAAGTAAAAATGTGTGCTTAGTATGTCTTCATGTAGAACTTGAATAAAATTGAGTACGTGGATTCATCAATGTATTCCTATATATGCATGTTTGTAAGTATCAATATATATATATTTACCCTCAATTAATGCAAAATCACTGAGCTATCAATACATTAACCTAATTGCACAATAACACATTCGCATAGTACTATAAACTAATAATAGAACTAAAATGTGTGGAGGAAAAAAAAGGAAAATTACACAAAAGCCATTCAATAATTCAATAATTTTGTGCTTTTTCATTGACTGACTTCCTTTGAAAGACACTGGCATTATTTTCATAAGCACTTTTTTCGAAATAATGAAAAAGATTCTTCTGTGATATTTGAGAAGTAAAACGAAGTGGACAGCTGAATTCCAAAAAGACAAAAGATAATATTAGCATTTGTTTAATATACGGATATGGTATATGTAAGTACCACACCCTCCTCTACACACATAGAAAGTATTTAATTAACAGGTTTCGTATATGCTAAATAGGTCAACTTAGTATGATAATGGCACACTCTCACACTAGAGCGTTATCACTAATGGCACTTGTTGATATGACAGGCGGTGAAGGTTGTTGCTTTGTGTTGTGCCTGATGTGTTATTGATAGGATAGCCACAATTACAGATAATGGAAACTCATTACTTTGTTGTTTAGTGTAACCAAATACAGTTTAAGAAAATGTTGAACATTGCAAGTATGAAAAAGAGATGTGCTCATTTAGATCATTTCCTGGAAAATACGTGTCATCTATGAATTCACAAAGTAATTTGTTTAGAAAGCGTATCTACTTTAAATACCGGGAAGAGATGTAGAAAAAGTCTTTAGTAAATATACAGATGTGTGGGAAGCCATGGGATGAAAAGGAACGTGGGAGTCCCTTTTTGATAAAGCAAACCTAAAAAGTTGCTATATTTTGTTGAAATTTACTTTATTAAAGTATTATTTTGAATATATTTATTTCATATACTTAATATTATATAATAATATTATAGTACAATATATACTTAATATTAAATGTAATATATAATTTTTATTTATATTAGTTATATACATATAAATATTATATCATTATTATGTTGAGGCTAGATAAGTTAGTGCACTTGAGCACTTTTACTCTCTATTAACTACGAGGTTTCTTCATAACCCCTCTCTACGCCTTGACTGCATTATTATCACTTCATCAGACTAAGCAATAATTGACCTCAGATCTGCGTATCTTCCCGCGGAGCCTGTAACCATTCTAATATTCGATAACACGGTATTGGTAAGCCTGTCAGTTTTCGTATATATATAATATTTCCTATTCTACGTACTTTATAAATTTATCATCTTGTTTATTTGATAATGTTGACAAATTGTCACGTTTTGCTATTTTGTTCTTTCCTTGATAAAAATCTTGATTAATTGTCAACACTTGATAAATTTGTCAAGCTCACAGAATAGGAGGTATGTATGTTAATATTTAAGTTAGGTTATGCTGGCAGACCAAAAAGGCCATGCGTAGACCATTAAGGTCCATTGCGATACTAGATCAGTCTTATTTCTAGCGATATAAGTTAAATATTAGATTATTAAATATTATTTAATTATGAATTATACAAGATATTAAATACTTACATATATGTAAATATTATGTATTAATTTGCAAATGTCATGTATTTTTGCACTTAGGTGCAACCTAATCTGGTTCCCTGTAATATTTCTATATTCAGCAACCTTCTTATATTCATTAGTGTCTGACCATCTATAAAGACAGTGATATTTATATTATAGTAGTAGTATTTTATAATCAATAAAATAGCTAATTTTTAGTCACTCTCAACCGGCCATACAGTTTCAGACAACCAGAGACATTCATGCTAAAATTTAGTAAATTTATGAGGTTGCTAAGATCATAACGTAAAAACTGATATTAGATAATTATATCTTTATATCTTAGTATATCTTAGCTAACGTATCAAGTTATCACATGATTAATGTATTGATGCAGGGTCCTTTAACCGAAATACCGAAAGCCGAATATTAACCTAAATATATATATGGTAGCAAAATGTCATAAAACTGGAAAGAACCTGTGAAACTCTGTATTTCAGTATTTAAAACCTTATCATATTTTAAAAAAAACCCATTTTTTTTTCTGAAAACATTTTTTTTTCTGCTGAAAGCATTGATAAAGGATCAATGCTTTCAGCATAGTTGGCAGGAAAATAAGATTCTTACATCGTCTGTTCAATAATTTTATAAAATTTCAATTAGTTTAAATTTTTTTCTTTTCTTTGGTCAAATAAATTAAGCTTCACTGCATTACTTAAAAAGCGAAAAAAAATTAGAAAACACTTCCCATGGTGTATTAAATTAAAGGATTCAAGGATGCTTAAAAACTTGAAAGTTTGCTCATCAATTCCAGTAGATACCAGAGTACGAAAAATTGCGGAAATTTTTTATTCTTTTGTTTTTCAATTTTTTTTTCACTCTTTTAGACGATTTAGTATCTTTGGTGAACAATCAATTCAATTTTTAAAAATTGTTAAAACCACACAAATGCTTCGTTTAGGCTCACAATTGGTGGTGTTGGTGTTGCTAAATGCTTACATAATCCATTAGATGCCATGACCACGTATATATAACATACAATCAAGGTACTTCGTTTTAATATTAGACAGAGCATAGGCGTTATGACCCAGCGAAAAATTAATATTTCTTTAAATTTGAATTTATTCCACCGAGGCTCACTTCATCGAGATCCGTGTTTGAGTTAACCTTACAAAAGAGCTAAAAGACGTATATATTTGCATCAACACAAATAGTCAAAGAATAATCAAAGCATTGTCTTTCACTAAATATCGGGTAATGTTGTATTACCCACCTGGATACACCGGAATAAAAGTTAATAAATCAGGAGATAATTTTGCAGGGTCTAGCAGTTATTGAATTCAGTAGAATATAGTTGAAGTTGTTCTGGCTTCTCTGGCTTGTGTTATCACTTTAAGAAGATGTTTTTGGAGATCAAATCTTAGCTCTCATGGAAAGCCTATGAGATCTTAAATCGTATTCTTTGCGACTATTCGGCATTGATCTGGGCTAAGAAAAAATTACTTAACAGGAAGTTTCTATTCTCATCTGCATAGTCTAGATTATTTTCTCAACAAGAGGGGTCTGTCTTTTGAAACAGAGTGTCAGTTGCGGTTGAAAGATGATGACGTATCTAGTTATATTTTTATATGACTGTGCGACTTTAATCTAAAGTAAATCACTCGACCAGGAGTTCTTATTCTCATCTAATGCTAAGAAATCTTTAATGACTGATATTTTGTCTTTTAAGCGAAGGGAGGAGTATTTTCAATTTAGTTAGGATCAGTAAGCAACAAAAAAAAAAATAGTAATGATCGCATTTTTTGCTCTGATGAAAACCAGTATCCTCTAAGTTTTATGTTGTCTTATCTCATCTAAAACTTTAGAACAGTCCTATGTCAATTAATCGTTTGTGTTTTAAAATCATTCTAAATGTCGGTTAGTTGGGATAGTTAAGGTTCAAATGAAATGGAATCTTCACAATAGTGTAAGGCAAAATGCTGACCCGTTGAACATATTCAGAATGGAGATATATAGAATAGAGACAGTGAGCCTTTTCTACATTTATAAAGCAGAAAATAAAAATAAATCGACATATAAAAATAAATGTCGATAAAAAAAACAAGCAAATACCAAAAATGTCATCTAATCAAAAAAGTACAGATCATTTTTTGTTCCTTAAATATCTTCATCCCCTATACTCCCTTCTATCACATTTAGGTCATTGAATATTGTTTTATTATGAAATATCACTTAGGCAATAGTTTTATGATGTCGGTCCATATTTTTCCGTTTGGTTATACACCAATGCAACGAATATAAAATTGAGACTAAAGTTAAGTCATCAAATTCTAAAAAGGAGAAAATATCATTGATTGTCTAAACCTGCAAAGGAACTATTGCACATATGGGATCACCACCCATTTACTCCCCCTTGTTTACGTTCATGAAGCGAATATAAAATATTGTATATTTGTAAGTTCAGCTTTCAAATTCCAACAATGATAGGATTGGCGTAATCAACAAAGGAATGGACTAGCACATATGTGTAGCTCTTTTGAAAAACTGTCTCAAACTGAATGGAATGATTGGAAGTTAGAAAGTTTTTTTTCGTAGACTATATATTTTTCCAGTGACGATAACGGGAAATGATTTTTAAAAAGAAAATAAAAGGCCA
Organism: Teleopsis dalmanni; assembly: GCF_002237135.1. NCBI lineage: Eukaryota > Metazoa > Arthropoda > Insecta > Diptera > Diopsidae > Teleopsis > Teleopsis dalmanni. The sequence continues at coordinate 172,492,297 of NC_051847.1, forward strand.
AAATAAGCCAGCACAAAATTTTTTAGAAAAATTCAATTCTTTGATTTAAGAAGGAATATTTTGTGAATGACTGAATTTTGTCACACCATAATTTTTGAACTACTGCAGATAGAGTAACTTTGTGAGATTTTGAACTATTGCAGATAGGAAAATGCGATCCTTATGCTTCTCTCTTAACTGCTTCCCTTCCATTCAATCAAGCAATCACTTTTCAAGCAATCCTATCAGAATAAAAATAAGATTTAAGAAGGAAAATTTTCTGAATAACTGAATTTTGCTACACCATAACTTTTGAACTATTGCAGATAGAGAAATGCGATCCTTATGGCTCTCTCCCCCTCAGTTGTTTCTCTTCCATTCAATCAAGCTATCACTTTTCAAGCAATCCTATCAGAATAAGAATAAGATTTAAGAAGGAAAATTTTCCGAATGACTGAATTTTGCTACACCATAACTTTTGAACTATTGCAGATAGGGAAATGCGATTCTTATGGCTCTCTCCCCCTCAATTGTTTCTCTTCCATTCAATCAAGCTATCACTTTTCAAGCAATCCTATCAGAATAAGAATAAGATTTTAGAAGGAAAATTTTGCGAATGACTGAATTTTGCTACACCATAATTTTTGAAGTATTGCAGATATAGTAACTTTGTGACACATAGATGTTGAACTATTGCAGATAGGGAAATGCGATCCTTATGGGTCTTTCTCTCTCAGTTATTTCTCTTCCATTCAATCAAGTAAACCCTCTTCCTATCAGAATAAGTGTTCCTACTAAGGCACAATGTCCTTTTCCTGCTGGGTTTTGGAAAATGTGTGCTTTGTTGTAGTTGTGTGCGTATATTTCCACAATGCGTACACTTGCCATTACACACTAACAGCCATTTATACAAGTCAAATCCGTTGGCGCCAAGCGTCTTCAATGGCGGAAAACAAAAAAGGAGCAAAAAGTGCCAAAGGTATCACGCAAACGATAATTTATATCCTTAAAGTTTGCGTGAAACTTTTTACCAGTTTCGTACGTTTGCAATTTTTAATTCTTGAGCTGTAATTTTTTCCATCTCAAAATTTTTCTTTATTTTTTCCAAGTTCATTTTATATATGAAGATATTTTTTTATCTTTTTCCATAATTTTTTTTTGTTTTGTTAAATTTATAAAATTTTTAAAAGAATCTGCAAATTGTAAAAATTCAAAGCCTTTTTGGCTCATTTGTGAATTGTTAGAAAGAATCCTTTGACATAGCTTGGAACATAAAGCAAAGGACGACGCGTTGGCGGCAAAAACTTTGCAACCAAGACGCAGCAAATTTTTCGAATGTTACCGCTGCTGCCGATTGATGTCGACAATTTGCTGCTGCTATGGATGCTTGACCATTTTCTTTTCGCATATTTAAAAGATACTTCTGAAGAGAAGTAGAGATCGAGAACATAGCGGAGTGATAGATCTGCGAAGCGACTGACTATTAACTCCTTGCTGATTTAAGTGAATCAATAGAAAAACTATTTAACTTACTGAAATTTTTCTTACAATTTTTGCTATTTGAAGTTGTGTCGTTTTGTTGTTGTTTTTGCCTAACAAAACCTTCACATCCATGGCGTAACTCGGAAGAAGGATGCATAATGTAACTTTATGGAAAACTTTTTTAACAAACTTCTTTAGCTTCACATTTCTGTGTTTTAAATATGCTTCAGTAAGCAAATGCTCCGTTTAAGTTTATGCTCAACTTAGTACAAATGCATTTCGCTGCAGATACAAGCTACAGTATCTCGTAAATTTCAGTAGTAAACTTTTGCATTAGATGTTTTATTTCTACTTTTTATTGAGATGCAAATGTGCCAAAGTGTCACAATAAATTGCTAAATTATTTTAAATAATTTCAGTGCAACCCTTCACATTTTTCTTCATGTGTGTAATTTATTTTTGAATTTATGAAGTTGTTGCAGATATAAAAATCATTTGGTTTTTAGTTTATTTTAAAGAAAAGAATATATAAAAAAATATTTTTTTTAACTTTGCTTTTTTTTTATTTAATTTGTTTAAGTCTTCTCCTGCTTTGAAGACTTCATAGTTGTTACATGCTTCAGTGGGTTTCATTGGAACCAAGAACCAAGTTTTCTAAAGCAATCACTCACGCAATTACATTTTAGTTCCTCGCCGCTTATGTTATATCCTATAAATAAGATATATCCTTTTTATGAAGTGTCATAAAAGCGGTTCTTTTTAGTTTTATAGTTCGAATTTTATGTGTTATTTTTATCTACAAAACTTAAACTGCTTTAATCAATTTGCATATCATAAAAACTGAATAGACAAGTGCAACTGTTAACTGAAAGCAACCTCATCTATGATATGTAAATTCAATACTAAGTCGTAAAAAACTAAGCAATCCTTGAAAAGCTAGAAATTAAAGGAGCAAAAATTTTTGTAGAAAACAATTAAATAAAATTTTTTCTTTTAAATATAATTACTACTAAATTGTTTCTTAAGTAAAAATTTTGCCTTCAACTTTAAGCATTTCTATTGCGATTTGGGTCTTAGAAAAACTGGACCAAGGGGCAAATATCACAAAAAACGAGCTAAATACTATCAAAAATCAATTGAAGATATCAAAGACCTGAGATCAATTGAACTTCAAATCAAACCCACTCTTAGATTCACTAAGCGAAGTATGATATAACTAACTACTAACTACATTAGACAAGGCCGTAAGTTCTTACCTTATAGTAACTATAAAATTGTCATATGCATGAATATATTATAAATATCTAAATGAAAAATTATTAGCTATAAATATTTGACACTTAATAATTAAGTGACTAGAAGGTATAAATAATGATTTATAATATTTAGTAATAAATAATGTTAGTTCCTATAACTAATGAAATAAATAGGATGTTAAAATATCCGACCTATGAAAGAAATTCAACAAATCAATATTATCTAGTATATAGCAAAGAAATAACACAAATTAAAAAATATATATATATAACTATATATATAATATATATGTATATGTAAGATAGATTTATTGGTATAAGGAAAATATAATTTATAATTAAAAATAATAAACTAAATATAATTAAATGTAATAAAATTTATAAACTCAAGGGACCGACTGCCACCGCACTCTTTCTACCACTGTTAACTTACGACTTCTTCTTTACGACTGCCACTTTTCGACTGCTACTTTACGACTTCTGAATTCCACTGCCAAACATTAACTCTCTACTTTACCTCGTTCTATACTTCTATAACTTCTATAACTGGCGTTGCCACCTTTACATATATATATATATATAACATTTTTTTAGTAAAAATTTATAAATTTTTTCACTCAGCTCTGTTGTATTTTATTGTCTAATTTTCTCCAGTTTAATCTATGTTCTTTCCTATTTTTTTCAATACAAACTACTGTCAGTTTTTAGTAGAACTTCTTGACCTTCAGTGCAAACAATTATTTATAGTATTCCACATAACCTGAGTTATCAACCTTCGTAATAATAATTCGTAATTAATATATCATACAAAGAATTTTCATATAAATCACCTCATTATAAATAAATCAACTGATTTAAGGCGAAAAATGTCAAATGCAACTCTTAAAAATAAATTTTCCATAAGGGAAATAACCAAAATTTAATATATTTATCATATGTTTTATATGAAAAATGTAAACAAGCAATTTTATATACATAAATCAATTTATGCCAATAGGAACGACCAATTTGATTAATATTAATTGATTAAGCTGCAGTGGGAACATGATATAAGTGTTGCTTTATCTACTG
>NC_051847.1:172496184-172506560 GCF_002237135.1 Teleopsis dalmanni
TATTAAATACAAATTTTAAATTTTATTAAATACAAATAATTTAAATTATGAAAATATTTTTAAACATTATTATCTGTTTAAATTTCCTCAATGAGTTTTTTTTTGCTTTGAGGAGATTTGTTAATATTAGTTGGAAAAATTAACTTCCGTTCTGACGGTTCAATTGGCTGAGGTACAGGACTTTCATCTTTAGCAGCACATAGTGGTTTTGCAATTTTTTCTAAACTCTCAGCTGCTTTCAAATACTTGTTTGGAACAATTTTGTTTGGTTTAATCAACTCAACAAGATCGTAATCTTTACATTTTGATTTGGTTTTTCCACTGGTTTTATCCACATCACTTCTGATATCTTTCTTCAGCTCAGTTGTAGATTTTATGGTAATTGTTGGATGGTTCTGTTTAACATTGTTTGTTGTTGGTTGCGTGATATTTTTTGTTACCTGACAGTCTTGAATTTTGATACGCGTTGTATCGGGTGGTGGAGGTATGTCTGGTAATTGCAGACGTAACTCATTGATAAATTTAAGCGCAGTTTTCTCCTTTGGGTCCACCTCCAAAACTTTTTGAAAGTAGTCGTATGACTGAAATATTAAAATAAATATAATTACTTATTTTAAATAAATGATTTTTTATATGTTATATTAATTTAACAAAATGTTTTTATTTTAATCAATAAATATATCAATAACTAGCGGTCCCGACAGACTTCGTTCTGTCAAAAAGATTTGGAATGTGGCAGTTTTTGTGCCTACCTATTTTATAGTCAGGGCAAAAAAATCTCCTGAACAGAAAAGTCACACTGGTGTGTGGGCTTCAGCTCGGGTGACCAAAGTATCTTCTCTTCCAAGAACTTTGGCCACCCTTCTGGAATCCACTAAAAAACCCTGACTGGGATGTCTGCCAGAGGGTTTCAAACTAAGAGGCGAACTTAGGGACAGTGGAAACCTAAAGGTGACAAATATATAAAAAGTGGGTGACTCGCTTGGATAGTGGAGATTATAATCTGCAAACAAAGTCACGGGGATATAATAAACATACTTACAATAATCAACAACTTATTACAACACACAAACTCATCTATTGTGGTTATGTTCTTGTCTTCTTATATGTAAAAATGAATCGAAAAATGTGTTGGAAAGCGCATAACTCAACAACGCCTGGACCAATTTTTAATTAGCAATAATTCGATTTTTTCTCGCCGTAAAAACCATCCTTGAACTTCAACGAACATTTTAAAAAAAATTGACGAAATTGTCATTAAATTCATTGTAGTGCTTTGTGATAAACGATGTTTTTTGTTTGATTACCTGGCGCATAAACAAACAAATCTGATGGTTTTCCAACACGGGAACAGGCAACATACAATTGACCATGTGAGAAACATGGGTTTTCTAGATCAATACCACTAAAATAATTATGATTAACTGCTATAATACATACCTTGAAAGTTGGCATGAAATTTTTCCGAACCACATTTGTTGCCCCAAATGAAGTAATTTGAAAACAATTGTTATATTGTTGGATATTTGTCAAAAAGTGTATGGAATCTGTTCCTATTCCTGAAACCAATGAGTACAATGGCTCTGGTGGTGGATCCAGTGGTATCAATTTCACTTTGTCATTTGCGCAACACAATCCATTGGTTTCATTTTTGTATTTCAATGCCTTACAATGTGAGCGAACCGAGTTCATTGATCCTATAGCAACACATTGATAGTTGCTATAGTCAATAGACACATCGTAACTGAAAGCAGCTCGATTCAAACTTACGCGATTATGAGCTGAATGTCGCGCTCGCGCTTCACGCGTTTGTTATATCCGTATTCTTTCAAGTTCATTTCGGTTGTCACGTTCTTGTGTAGTATGATTAGACCGAGAATTAGTTTGGTTTGTAGCATTTCGGGTTCTTCTACCTAAATTACTTCGTCTTACAGGAGGCATATCGAATATAAATTGTGTCACATTCACAAAACACGATGTATTTAAATTATTTACAGCTCATATATTAATGACAGTATTTAATTATTATATTTGAAATACTGATGATGTTGCTTAGACAATAGTGAGTGTTTGTAATGTAATATGAACTTTATTGAATAACAATAATTCGATTTTTTCTCGCCATAAAAACCATCCTTGGACTCAACGAACATTTAAAAAAAAAAGAATTGACCAAATTGGTCCAGACATTATTGAGTTATGGGCTTACCAACACATTTTTCGATTCATTTTTATATATAAGATATAAGATAGAACTTCATTGAATAGCAATAATTCGACTTTTTTCTCGCCGTAAAAACCATCCTTGGACTCAACGAACATTTAAAAAAAGAATTGACCAAATTGGTCCTGGCGTTGTTGAATTATGGGCTTACCAACACATTTTTCGATTCATTTTTATATATAAGATATAAGATAGAACTTCATTGAATAGCAATAATTCGATTTTTTTTTTGCCGTAAAAACCATCCTTGGACTTCAACGAACATTTAAAAAAAAGAATTGACCAAATTGGTCCAGGCATTATTGAGTTATGGACTTACCAACACATTTTTCGATTCATTTTTATATATAAGATAAATGAATTTATATATAAGATAAACAAATGAATTTAAACCTTAAAAGACGTACACAATACATGACATACACAAGCAGCCATCAATGAAGAAACCACATGCATTAAGGAAATAGCGAACATCAACGGATACCCTCAGAACACCATCGATAGAATCATAAAAAAGAAACGAAGGCAGTTACATTCAAAACAAAGAAGAATCGCCGTAGTATACAACAACACCAATTCGAAAGCGTATTACCATCCGCAAAAGACTCAATTAACCCATTCGAAAAAAACGGAGTATACAAAATAAAATGTGGCTCCTGCAACAAAATATACATCGGACAAACAAAAAGACCCTTATCAGTAAGACTTTAAGAACACCTAAAAGAAGCAAGAGCAGCACCGAAGAAAATAAACCCCCACATAAAATCAAATGTCGCCACATATAGTAAAGGAAAATCACCTCTTCAACAAGGATTACGCCCAAATAATCAAAAATGTAAGGGATAGCTGAAAATTAGAAACGGCAGAGAACATCGAAATACATAAACATCAGACCACAACTTTACTTAACGGCGATAAGGGCAACGTATCATCGTGGCTTTTTAGATACATCCCAAAAAACCAAAACCAGTCGACCTAACTACCTCTATGTAAAAATAAAACAAAACCAGACCCGCCACCATTTCTTACCTATCACCCCCAAGGACAATAACCCTACCAAAATTAGTATTAAGAAATAACATGTAAATATTTTAAATAGTTTGTAAGATTGCTAGTTGTTTTTAATATTAGGAATTCTCCTGATGAAGGCAAAAGCGAATTTGCTGAAACACGTGTAGAGATACACAACATAAAACTTTCGAAATTAAAGTTAATACATTCTAAAAAACAAAAATAACCGCATTTAAATATTTTCGAAGTAACGACTTAAAAATTAAAACAAAAATAAATACATGATGTATTTTTTTTACATTCTTTAAACTAACATATTCATATACAAAATAAAGTTTTTATTTGCATATACTGTACTATAGACGGTCTACAAAGTAGGCCGAAAGATGTCATTTTAAGTCCGGTAAAAACCAAATTCATTTATGAATAGGTCAAAATAACTTTTATTAATTATGTGGTATAATTAGACCTTTATTAAAAAAGTTGCTCAACTAGTCCTGTTGAAAGACGAAACATTAATATCATCAACGTGGGCTCTAGGCAGAGTCATAGAAATCCATAAAGTAACAGATGGATCAACCCGAGTTGCTACAATTAAAACCCAAAAAGAGGCAGTAAAACGTACGAAAAAAAAAAATATACCTTCTGCCAATCACTGATAATCTCAAAGAAGATCATATTCAATCAAAACCGTTGGTTCTTGCTATATTTTTGGCATATCTCACATCAGAAGCTACATTAGCAACACCCACAATAGCATATCCCGGATAATGATTATTCATTGAAGGATTAGGCAAAGCAAAAATCACATTTCCAATCTGTAGCATAATTCAAGATCAAAAGAACGTTAATAACGCTATAAAACAATTAACAATCTTGTGTACCAAGTCAAAAGCTGCCAATGCGTATATACAATGCAAAGATTTAGTGTGCAATTTAAATCATGAAGGGCGCGTCTTAAGAACTACCATTGATCGTTTATTGACGGTAGTATCATCTGTTACAAGAAGTCAGCGAGGAATATTAGGTACAGTGTTAACAACACTTTTTGGCATAAACGATGAAATGTATCACGACATTGAAACGGTGGATCAAAATCAGAAATTATTAATCCAAAATACTAAATCAAATGCTAGAAATATGATATCCATAATAGCGGCATTAAACAGCACAGAAACTAAAATCATCAACAAAATCAACAGCTTTAGTAAAAAACTGAACGAAGGATTGCAGGCTATCAGTCAGATGCAAGACTGGCATGATATCGGAGAAGGAAATAAACTGGACATATATGTACTTATATAATGGCATATATGTACTTATATAATATAATTACATATATAATGGCATCCAATTACATTCGAGAAGTAGAATCAAAATACAGCAAGATCTTCAATGTATATTTGAAACACAGTCATATTTATGAATTCCTTTCACATGATGAAATCAGCAACATTATAACTCGATGTTCCGCAAAAATTGGACCAGAAATGTATGTCTTACCAATCCCGATGAACAGATTGGAATATGTTCGAGATACTGACAACGTCATAATTTATGGTTAATTCACAATTAGCGATATAGAAGAATATGAAATCATTAGACTCAAAACGCTTCCAGAGAGAATTGACGATAATATAAATCAAGAAATCGAATTATTAATATCCACATTTGGCATCAATTATAACAACAAAAAATATTTTGAAGTAACTATCAGCCAAATGGAGACAACAACCAAACTGAATAATGTTACTAGGTTACTTCACCCAACAATATTTTATAACATTGACGAGAGTTCCAATTGTGTTATTAAGCAATTGTTTAATAAATTAACAGTCAATAACTGTCCGTCAAAAAATTTAAAGTCATACATCCAGTTTGGAAATAGCTTTCTACGCCCAATGCTTATATATTCATTACACCAAATTTAACGACAACTCATGTAACTTGTCATATTGAACGTGAAGAAGTAGTTTTGAACTATACAGGAATCATCCACATCTCTCCAGATTGTATTATACATTCTAAGATTATTGACAGTAGAATGCATAAAATTACAAATGATACCGTTATCCTATTGGTGCAAGGCTTATCAACTATGTTCTCCGCAACATAGTTGATAACATAGTCCGCATAGTCCGCAAGGGTTGCTCAAGACAATATGGACCAAGTTAATGAAATATCTTAGAAAACAATAATAACTCATCAATATTGGATAAAATGGGTTATCTGGGCCACAGCTATAATAACAATCCTATTCGTTGGAATACTATATTATATATATGTTACATTAAACCACAAATACCATCAACAGTAGCCAATGATCGTAGAGCAACATCTACATATGATGTTCTTTGGTCTTGTACATAATCAATAACCCCCTGAGGCTACTAAATTTAAACTAGTTCGTAATACCAACCCAGAGCCGCCATAATGTTGACGAAACAAAAAATTAAGAATTAGGTCATAAGTTAAACGCTCGCACCTAAAGCTTAGTAAGTAATTTGTGCGAATTAAATAATAAATTAATTTAATCAATTATTGTATATCTAGCTATTGTATATCTTTATTTTGTAAAAAAAAAGAAGAAATTATAAATAAAATCAGTTGTTGACTTACAATCAATGCCTCATCAATCATAAATTGTTTTCCCCACTAGTACTAAGGAACATTATAAATTGTTATACTGAACATCATTGTTGAATAGAATAATTGAATTAGTTAATTATATTTTTATTTTTTATTGTTAAATTTAAATACTATTCTTTTGTAAAAACATTATTTATTACATGATTTTATTAATCTTTCTTTTGTATAACATAAAATCTAATACAAAGAAAGTCATGCTAATATTACTCCACGATTCGCTCTAGCGACATCGGAAAGATGAATGAATATTTCTATCCATATTTTATTCCATAATAATTTTATATTAAATTGATTTTTAACTTCCGTTAAAATAACTAAAAAGTTAATAACATTTTAAAACAACTTACTTCACGCTTTTTGCCATAATCAAACATTGCTTGAGCTAGACGAAGACGTGCTTTCAAATTATTTGGTTCCAGTGCTAAGCAAGATTTACAATCTTCTATTGCAGGTAAATACTTTTTCGACTTGATATCTTATATACAAAGAAAATATATTATTTTTTTAATAGAATTTTTAATAGTTTCTCTACTTACAAGATATTGCACGATTGTTGAAAGCTGCTGGATTTTTTTTATAAATTTCCAGAGAGCGAGTGTACTCCACAATTGCGCTATCATAGTCTTTTACTCTAAAACACTCATTTCCACGAAGACGAATTCTTAAAAGAAAAAAAATAATTTGGTTAGAACCAATTTTAAACTTCACATTTAAGTGTCGATTTGACGCTAAAATGACATTTGCAATTATGAAATGAGCACGCTTAAGAATTAAGATTCAAGGGTGCTTAACAATTCTTCACTTTCAATTTAAGCAATAAAACACGTTATTTGTCCAGTTCTGATATGATATAACATTAAGACTGAAAAGTTTTCGGAAATTCTCATTTAAAATTCGCGCGCTGTATATTTTTCGATATTTTAAGTTTATGTAGTTTGGCAGCACTGTCCTTAATTACTATGCCAAAAATGAGCGCGATCTGTCAGACAGTTCGTTTACGGCAGCTGTTGAAACCAGTTCACCTCAGTAGTGCGTTGCGAAATGTCTTCGACGGTCGTACGACCGTCCTGAAAGGCTTTGTACCACCTCATAAACTTGAGTTTTCGATAAAACTGATTCCCCATAAGCCTTTTTGTAGCATTCGCAACGATTCCTGCACACGAAATTTCGTTCGAAACACAAAATTTGATGCAAACTCTTTGTTCAATATTTTTTTCCATTGTTTTTTTCGCAACGCCCTACTGAGGTGAACTGGTTTCAACAGCTGCCGTAAACGAACTGTCTGACAGATCGCGCTCATTTTTTGCATAGTAATTTTCCTTAATTGCTGCCAAACTACATAAACTTAAAATATCGAAAAATATACAGCGCGCGAATTTTAAATGAGAATTTCCGAAAACTTTTCGGTCTTAATGTAATACGGGTATATCAAATTAAAATACCCAGTTACATTTTTACATATTATATTCTATAATATATAATATAATACAATGCAATATTTTTTCACAGAAAACATGCGTATATAATATATATATATCACATGTTGTTTAATATTTGATATTTCTATAAATATCAAAATACTAAATTTTATCAAATGCTAAAAGGTTTTTTTCACTTAAGGAATATTTCAATAAACATCTGTAGTGAAAGTTCAAAGGTATCTATCGAAAGAGCGTTCCGTAAACAAAAAAATCACTATTAGATTTGGCATTTGTTCTGGAAATGTGAATCACGTACTTTTTTAAAACTACCTAGGCTATAATCTTCTGGTTACCAATTTTCCTTGTGTATATTTATATATTCATATATATATATATATATAGCTGTGGATGATAAATATTTTTAATGGGACGACAAAGGACAGAACACACTACATTTTGACTTGGTTGCTTAAAAAATTTGAACATAATTAAAGCATATGGTTTATAACTACTTGACATTTTTTTTCGACACTGAAAATATATATTCGTCAAGTTATGGCTGAAGAATTACTACCAATAAGTCATCAACATGTATCGTGAAGAGCATTTGAATATTGAAATAAATAAAAAAAAAATAAAAAATAAAGTAAAATAAAAATTTAAAATGTTTTGTAACTAAAAACGGATAACCCTATATGTCTTTTTAATTTGTTAAATGAAAATATTCCTGACTTTCTGAAGATAAATGATATGTGAAACTCATCACCGCATATTTTCATAACACTAAATTGTGTGAACCAGAAATTTGATTAGCTAAGAGACAAGCTGTACTTTAATTCAGTACTAAAAAATTTTTTTAAGATTACACCTTAATACTTTACATTGTTTTACAAATTTTAATTTGAATTAATCAATTTTTTTTAAAAAAACCCTAAATGTATTGCACTATAAACTCACTCTTCTGCCACATTTTGCTGTTCTAATTCAGTCAAAGACTCTATAAGCTGTTTCCTTTTATGTTCCACATCCTTAATAGTTGAAAACTTTGTTTCATGATCGCCATAAGTACTCTGATTGTAGCGATTTTTTCGTTCAATTTCTTCCAGATTCCGTTCTTCATCTAAATCCATACGCAGTATTTCTTCTTCTGCATCGAACTTATCCCATTGCGCATAATCTGTAGACTTAATACGCTTTGAATTATTAATGTATTTCAAATTGGTTTCAACATTGTCATTCTTCTCTTGTTTATCAAAAATTTTACCCCCTTTGCGTATAGGAGCAAAAGACAGTTCAAATTTCTTTTCCTCTTTATCGCTGATACTCAGTTCATTTAACATCTGGTCCGTGCTTTTGATGTCCTGATTCCAATTCTAATAAACACAAATGTAATTAAAAATGTAATGTGAAATTAATGACTGAAATACATATATTCGTTTCCATTCATCCAACGGTAATGCACTACGCTCTCGCAACTGCTCCTCGTAATTGAAAAGTTTGCTGTTAGGTTGTAATTCACGCAGTTTTTCTTCAGCAGATTTAGTTAGGTCAGGGTAATATCCTTCTTCGCCTGAGCGTAATATTTGCACAATTTTTTCCATTTCATTGGCATTTGTACATGTTTTTACATATTCAAAGTCCAAGTGGTTAAGTGGAATACCATAACGTTCTAACAATGTCCTTTTATTTTTAGTAGCCATTTCGAAAAAAAAAAACAATTGTGTTTGGTTTGTATTTAATTTTACTTATGTTTTATTTTAAATTCAGAAATGTTTTTTAAATATTTCTATGACTCTCATTTCAAGTCTGATATGATATTAATTTTTCGAGTTTATTGAACAAACAACATTTGAGTGATTTTGAAGAAATTGTTGCTAAGGGCCATGTTATGCAGAGTGTCTCTGGCACGGCAAATTACGCTCTTTCGGGCTATGCCGAAATGCATGTTATGGAGAGTGTAACATCAGTATTGCCAATTTTGTATTTTTACTACTTCTTGGTTGTGCCTAAATTTAAAAAGAAATTTAGATGTACTCGCTTCAATTTGCCAACAAAAATAACTCGTATGAAAAAACTTATAGGGCTGTAATACTGTTAATTTATTATTATATTATATTATAACAATTGTTGACAGTACTTACGCCTTTCATTGAAATCGGAAAGTGTAATAATTATATTATTAGCGATTTATACAAAAATGCTGTGTTGCTTACTGCTGTGTTGCTTACGTTTCTCCTAAACGTATTAGAATTGTAGTAATTTGCTCCTAAAAGGCGCAAATTTTGAAATTTATTACTAAACAACACTGTTTTGCCTTAAGTGGCCCTTAGACAGCAACGCGAGTTGAGAACTCCCTCGCTATCACACATTAGTGCTGTTCATATTCGAATTTACGAAGTATTCGAAGAATTCGAATAGTAAACGAAGTCTTCGAAGTTGAAAAAAACTTTGAAGTTTTTGTGAATTTTTGTTCTCGAAGTCTTCGAAGTTTAAGTGTAGTGAAAAACTTCGAAGACTTCGAAGATTTCGTAAGCAAAAGGTGAAGTGAGAGCGCAAAATGCAAACAAACGTGCATCACACAAATTATTTGAGGGATGAAAGCATTTGCTTCGTTTGTACGGTTTTGTTTTTTTTTTTTGGTATTCTATGCAGAAAATTAAAAACATGTTTTTTTATTAAATATGTATTATAATATATGTATATTATTATTAAATATGTTATTATTAAATATTATTTATATTAAATAAAAAATTTACGTTTTAAATAACTTATATTTATTATTTATATTTAAAAAATTATATTTACAATAAAAAAATCAAAAATTATTTTTTTATTATGCAAAAAATAAATTTGTGCTTACCTGTGTGATCATCACAGCTCATACATGTCTAATAATTATGCATTAATGAGCAAAACTCATTTTTTCATAACTAATTTTCAAGGTTTTAATTTGTGATTTTTTTTAAAAGAAAAATGAAAACTTTTATAAAATTTCCTTTACTAATAAAATCCATCAATATCAATTTTTGCATATTATTACGTATATATTTTATATTATATTAAAAATTTTC
>NC_051847.1:172506660-172601124 GCF_002237135.1 Teleopsis dalmanni
CAGCCAACAGTTGCTGTGAGTCTTGACATTGAGAAGGCCTTCGACACCGTATGGATCGAGGGTCTTGTCTTCAAGCTCCACCAACTCAATTTCCCCCCTCTCCTTTGTAGTATCATCTACCAATTCGTGTCGGGAAGAAGTTTCATGATCCGTGTTGGTTCTAGCCTTTCTAGGGAATTTCCTGTTGCTGCTGGTGTCCCCCAAGGGTCTGTCTTAGGTCCCATACTTTTTAATATTTACACCTCAGACATACCTGATCCGCCCCCCGATGTCAAGCAACTCTGTTTCGCAGATGACTGCCTAATTTATTCCAAATCTTCCTCCACTCCTAGGGTCTCTAACTTCTTAAACCAGCACTTAAGAAATCTTTCTGGCTTCTACTATAAGTGGAAGCTCAAACTCAACCCCCTCAAAGTCTCTGCTATCGCCTTCACTGGCAATGCTCGCAACCGCCCAAGGAGCTATAAAACCTCTAACATTAAGCTTATGCTTAATGGATCCCCTATTAAACTCGTTGACAAGTTCAAATACCTTGGAGTTATGTTCTCTCCCAAACATAACTTCATTCCTCACATTAACTATGTTGTGAAGAATGTGTCCTTCCGCCATCTGAGCCTTAAAAATGCGCTTCGACGCCACAACCAACTTAATGTTCAAACAAAACTCCTATGCTACAAGCAACTCATTCGCCCCCTTTTCACCTACTCCTTTCCCATCTGGTCAGGTATCTCTTCAGCTCAGATGGAACGCCTTCGCGCGTTTGAAAGAAAAATTCTCCGCGATTGTATTAACTACAAGCGCAAGCCAAACGGCCATCACTACTCTGTCCAATATGTCTACAACTCCGCCAATATCGAACGGTCGATGACTATTTACTGTCACAAGCCTGACGTTATTTCACTAGAGCTCATAACATCCCTCCTGATTTACTAAAAACAAATCAACTTCCAACCGACCTATTACTCACAATGAAGCATAAACCCCCTCAGTTCCTATCCCTCCATCTGGACGACATTGCCCACTCTCCTCCTGTAATCCTGCTTTACAACCGTGGTTACAGCAATCCCCTCCTACGTGTGTATAAGTAACTACCTCTCATACCATTAAGTTGTCTCAACTTAATTAATAGTCCGTCCGTCTTTCAAAATTACACAAACTTCATGGCTTAGATATATCTACTATGTACTATCTTTTCGAAGCTCTTCACTCCCGTCGTTGATACTGGAATGGGGTTCCTAGCCCTGGACCTTCACGGTCCATTGCTTGGAATCTATTCTCTACGCATTCCTAAGAGGTGGTTTTAGTGGGTTCAAGTCTCACACTGTGGCTTTCGATGCTTTCCACCTACTAAAAAAAAAAAAAACCATTAAAAAAAAAGGACGATTGGACGGGACGATTGAAAAAGAAGGACGATTGGACGATTCAAAAATAAATAGATCCAATTTTTATAAATCTCAACTACTAGCAACTCAACTATTTCAAGTTACATTAGTGCAACTTTTCAAGAATTCAAATACCCAAGTACTCAAGTCTCAAGTGCTCATGCACTCAAGCTCTCAAGTACTTTAGACTCAAGTATTCAAGCACTCAAGTTCCAAATACTTGGTATAAAATACCACCAATACTACAGTTTGACTATCACTTGGTCAAGTAACAGTTTGAGAGTCACTTGTGACTTTCAAACTGTTGGTGCAAAATCGATTTTCCAGTGACTGTCAAACTGTTCAGTGAGTTTCAAACTGTTCAGTGTTTTTTAAATTGTGCATTGACAGTTTGAAAGGCACATCTGTAATTAGCAATTTGATGGAAATGGCAAATAATGAAGTTATTCCAGTGCCCCCAAGCATTTCCCAAGATCATTGCACTCCAATTCCAGTCAGCACTGAGGAATTCATTGCACTAAAAAAGTTCAATGAGCTTCTACAGGAGAATTACTCAAAACTGCTTCAATAATTTCAAACACTTCAAGAGCGGTGTTCCAAATTGGAGAACCAGCTAAGCGCCCAAAGCGCTACATTAGTGGCCAAGCTCGCCCGTTCTAATAAAAGGAAAAAGGTCTCTCCGCCATCCCTTCCTAGTTCCCCTCGCGTTTCAGTAGGCCCAAGTGAGGATGAAATGGAAATTGCCTCCCCAACTAACGACGAGGAGATAGTTCTCCCTCCGGAGGGCTCCATCTCTCCAGACTCGGAGTGCGACCAAGATTTTAATGATGGCTATATTGACGTAAAATCCAAACGCCAAATTAAACAACTAAAACAACAACAACAAGTCGCAATTCAACAGCAGCAACCCAAACAGCCACAACAACAATATCATCAGCAACATCAACAGACTATTCAGCAGTCGAACGTTCAAGTAATACATCAACAACATGATCCGAAATCTCAGCAAGATGAACAGCTTCAAAATGATGCAGGTAAGACGGCTGACAAGAAAATACCACAAGTAGTACCAATCACCTTACGTGAATAGTAATTCGTAAAGTAATTCGTAGTAATTCGAAATTGATAGGTGTATCGTAATTTTCTATTTGATGACAACATTCAAACTTGTCGAACTCAGGATCTGGTCCACAAGGCAAACGTGATAAGGCATCAGCATTTGAGTGATCTGCAGTTCTACGATACTGAATCTCAAATTGATAAGACATCAATATTATAGCCCAACGTTGTAAACGATGTGTAGACATTGATGGCAAGTTTTTATCTGGGCTGAAAATGCTTACTAAAGGCTTATGATCCGTGACTAAAATAAATTTATGCCCAAATAAATACTGATGAAATCGTGTAACTCCAAAAATAATCGAAAGTGCTTCTTTTTCGATTTTACTATAACGAGCTTGATAAGTGTTAAGTGTTTCTGAAGCAAATGCAATAGGTCGTTCCGAGCCACCGGATGTCGATGAGCAATGACAGCTCCATTACCATAAGATGATGCATCAGTAGCAAGAACGATAGGCAAATGTTTTTGAAAATGTGACAACTCAATTGCTTCTATTATAAAACTTCAAAAGCTTGCTCTTGATCGGTGCCTCAAACAAATTTGATATCTTTTCTACGTAAGTGATTGATAGGCGCAGCCAAAGAAACGCTTCGACTTCTTTAACGTTTGTCGGCCGCGGTAACTGCTTTACAGCCTGAACACACCTCTCATCAGGTAAAATACCACTTGCACTGATGGTTCTGCCTAAATATTCCAATTTTTCCACCAAGAACTCACATTTCGTTCGCATGCAACGAATGCCATTTTCAGCTAAAAGTGATAATATTTCCTCCAGCCGCTTAAGATGTATGTCAACCGTTTCAGCAGCGATTATGATATCATCAATGTAATTTCCACACCCTTCTGTACCATGTATAAGTTGTTCTAAATACTTCTGAAATAACACAGGTGTACTGGCAATACCAAAAGGTAGACGCTGATACTGAAAAAGCCCCAGCGGTGTATTGACAACTAACACATTTTTTGCTTCATCGTCCAACTCCATTTGAAGATATGCATCTTTCATATGAATCTTAGAAAAAAATTTCCCATATCGAACCATATGAAATAAGCTCTCACGTGTCGGCAACGAATATTGATCAACATCGATTTGCTTGTTTACTATAGTTTTGAAATCACCAAAAATGCGAAGAGACCCATCTTGTTTTGTAACCGATACAATTGGCGAAGCCCACTGACTAAATTTAAAGGTTTCCAAATGCCCCTATCAGTTAATCTTTGTGCTTCTGTTTTAAATTTTTCTAATTGTGCGAATGGAATCGGCCTACTTTTACAAAACTTAGGTACAGCGCCCTGTTTTAAATGCGACCTGGCCTTAACTTGCTTAATTGTACCTAAAGCAGGTTCAAAAACAATTCTATGTTTCTCCAATACTTCATTTAATTGAAAATCATTGTTTATAACGGCAATTTGACGAATCTCAAATCCAAAAAGTTCAAATAGATCAGTGCCAAACAAATTATGACCATTCCAGACGCATACTACTATTAATGTTGCTGTTCTTTTCGTTTCTCCACACTTTAGCACTGCACAAAATTCACCAAGTGTCTTTACTTTGTTTTTTCCATAATCAAATAGCTTCTTTTTACATGTATACAGCTGTGGTTTATTTAAGTTCTCATAAATGTCTTGCGTCAACACTGAAACAGTTGCTCCAGAATCCATCTGAAATTTAACTTGCGTATTATCAACTAGAATGTTTATGAACACTTTTTTGTTTTCTCGTTGCGGCAGATTTCCCACATTCAAAATTGAATTAATTTGCGATATTGAGTTTTGCTCCGTATTTGTTGTTTCTTGTTGATCTATTTGATTGATATTGCTTTTAGCAAACATACACATGGAAGCAATATGACCTTTTCTTCCACATTTCCTACACAAAACTTTCCTGAACTTGCCGTATTGCCGCGTGTGTAAAATTCCACAACTTGAACAAGATTTTAACGAGCAACTCTTCTCTTGCATTGTTTGCTTTGCATTTCTCTTTTCTGTTCTTGTTTTTTTCATTTCCTTTCACTACGCAAACTTCACCATTGAATAATTTCCCTTTGATTTTTTTTATTTTTCTCTTTTCAGTTGACTCGAATGCCTCAGCAATTAACATAACTTCAGAGAGTGTGGGATTTGTTTTTTGTAGTGCATTTATTCGAACAACATCATGTGGTGTGTTCACTATAACTTTATCCCGAATCATTTCCTCATGATTATAGTCTGATGCGCTGCAAACAAATTCACACTCCCTCGCAACTCTGCGTAAATCTGTGATCTACTCTCTGTAAGTTTGATCGGAACGCATTGTGGGTTTATGAAATTCATGTCTGGCAGCCACAACATGCGTTTTTGCCAGAAAATAATCTGTTAAACCTTTTGTTAACTCATCATATGTTTTAGTTTCTATTCCCTTTGAACCAAGGTTACTGCTCAAAATGTCATAAGTTTCTGTGCCTATCCAGTTCAGAAAAAAGGATTTATATTTACCTTTGTCCACAGAGTATGCTGAAAAGTGTTGATGAAGCTGCTCCAAATAAGTTTCCCAACAATGCAATTGCTTTTTGTATGCATGAAATGCAGGTACATCATTAGTTTGACCATCTGACACGCGCCCAACCAACATTTCCTTGAAAAATGCTCGCTGATCTTCCCACATTTTCTTATTAATTTCTTGTTGCTGCTTGAGCAATTCCTTAACGGCTGCTACGTCCATTGTGACATATGCTACTACATATGCTACATATGCTACTACAAATTTATCCTCGTCGCCACTGTTTTGTTTCTTCCTGTTTGTAGGCAAGAAGTAAAAGGTAGTGTGTTCTTCAAAACTAAACTTTTCTGTTATGCCTTCAAGGTCTTATGCTGATGCAATGATGTCAGGCTGCACGGCACAACAAAACTACCAATTCTCTGTCCGCCTCTCATCTAGAGAAATTGATGGAGAACTTTCAAGCACAACTCAACACAGCTATGAAGAATATAATGCAGACCATGCTGCAAAGCCGGTTACCTACTCTCTCTGGGGAATGAATGCTACACTGAGCAGATTTAAAGTTGTGACCTGGAATGCAAACTCTATAATTAACAAGAATATGAAATCATCCAATTACTACATGAAATGGATATAGATATCATGTTGATACAAGAAACTTTCCTGAAACCGTCTCTGCAACTGAAAATTTCCAACTATGACATCTATAGATCAGACAGAGTATCCAGAAGAGGTGGGGGAACAACTATTCTTATCAAAAAAACCTATCAAACATCACACAATTTCTAACAACCTGCTCGCGCTTGAAACAACTACAGTGGTGGTGGATAGTCTGGTAGGTAACATTAACTTTACCTCAGTCTATAGGCCACCGAATATACAAACCTATCTAGGAGACCTTGAAGCGCAATTTAATAACAATAGTGCAGGTAGGGAGATCGCCCAATTCACCATTGACCACTTACTGCAGCTACACGTGCCTAACGAGCCAACTCACTATGGTAGAGGAATCGGCCACATTATAGATCTTGGCATATCTAATAACCTAGACTTTATTGTGCTTACTGAAGTCTTAGACGAGCTGGACTCGGACCATAAACCAGTATTATTTATTTTAGAGAACTGCATCATTAACATTACGACTCCCACGTTCATTACCACGGACTGGGCCGCCTTTAAGAATCTAGTAGATGTTGGAGGAGGGTTGAATCAACCTGAAACCTTAATGGACCTGGAGGAAAGTATTCGAAACCATACGTATCAAATTAAGGAGGCTTTAGATAACAGCTCTACCATTAAAAATAGAAAACCCAGCAACTACTTTAACATTCCTCAACATATTAAATACATGATCAGGCAACGTAATAGAGTCCGTAAATTTGCCTAGATTACTGGAGACCCGGGAAGTAGAATAGAAGCCAGCCGACTGTCTAAGGAAATCAGAAGAAAGATTGGTATCTTCAGAAATGAAAACTGGGGCAGATTCCTATTGGGACTAGAAACCGGTAATAAATCCTTCTGGGCCATAAACAAATACTTCAGGTTGAAACGCAAATGGGCAGTGCCGCCTATTCATAGGACGACTGGCATAGCGTACACAGATATAGAAAAGGCCGAGGCCTTTGCTGACTCTTTGGAGCTTCAATTCTAGCCAAACGAAGACTATGATTATGACTCTGAAGAGGAAGAACATATCACCGAGGAGGCTTACAATATCTTGGCTCAAGAGCCTGATGGAGACATCGTGCCTTGCTCTAGTGATGAAATTGCTCTAATTATCTCAAGATTGAAGATAAGATCTGCACCAGTGTACGACAAAATTAACAACAGATGCTTACGTAACCTTCCGGAAGATGCGATCCATCTCATTACAAATATAATAAATTGTATGTTTAGGCTAGGTGAATATCCTAAAATTTGGAAACAGGCCACAGTTGTAGTCTTTCCTTAACCCGGCAAGGACTCGAAGTACCCGCAGAACTGACGCCCGATTAGTTTAGTGTCAGCTCTGGGTAAGTTAGCTGAAAGAGTGATCCTAGATAGACTTAAAACTTCGGTGAACTCGCTGAATATTCTCCCCGATGAGCAATTTGGTTTCAGGAAAGATTTCTCCACAGAATTACAACTCCTGCGAACAGCTCAGATGATACAGTCTGCCCTGAGCAGAAGGGAATCAACGGGTATGATTACTTTTGACATCGCCAAGGCATTTGACAAGATGTGGCACGACGGCCTTATAATTAAAATGTCTCGTTTTGGTATCTCAGTTGGGTTGATCAAAATCCTTGGCAGCTTCCTTCGCGAAAGAATGTTCCATGTAAGAATCAACAGTACCACCTCATCAGTACGAAGAATAGAAGCGGGTGTTCCTCAAGGATCCCCGCTCTTCCCCTTGTTGTACAACATCTACACGTCTGACATCCCAATGCTAAGTCCTTCGGTATTATGTTTATACGCAGATGACACATGCTTGTTATATTCTGATCAACTTGCCAGAAATGTGACCAACACGCTGCAGGAGCATATTAATCTCATCCTGGGGTTCTTCCATAAATGGAAAATAAAAATTATCAATGAGAAAACTAAAGCCCTGTTTATTACACGTAAACAGAGACAACATCCACCGAGAGTAAGAGTTGGTGACATCGTGATTAATTGGGAGGATAGCATTAAATACTTAGGTATCACGTTTGATAAGCGATTCACTTGGCATAAGCATACACAAGTCAAAAGAAGCAGTTGCGCTAAAACTCTGCAATGCTTACAACCACTTTTCAAATACAACAACCTTAGCGTAAAAAACAGAAAACTGATCTATAGCCAGATAATTAAACCAGCATTCCTTTATGGGTGTTTCGCGTATAGCAAAGCTGCTGACTCTACTAAACAAAACCTACAAGTCGCTCAAAGTCAGACCCTCCGAAGGCTCTTCAAAGTGCCTTGGTACATCCGCCAAACGACATACTAAGAGACCTTAGAATAGACCCGATTAAAAAATACATAAGGGACAGAGCCCTGAAGTTATATGCGAAAATTGACAGGCTATCCTACTTACCACTATCCAATCTTAGAGTCATCACTCTTCGCACGGGGAGGTACGCAGATCTTAGATCAAACACTGAATCATCATGAAACTTATAAGGAATACACAAATTAGTCAATGAGATGGCTGGGACCCTGTAGTACCCCCAGCTATCAAAGAGTAAAAGTACCCAGTTGTGCTGACTCGAAAAAAGGATCAACATACATAATCTTTATTCTTAGAATTTAACTAACACAAAGGATGAATATCCTTCTTTACTATTGTGATCCTCGTCACAGTCAACAAACGGTCAAGTGGAAAGAATTCACTCAACAATTGTTGAGATTGGTACATATATTAAACAAGAATATAATCTTGTAAATGACTTGGAAGTCATATTGAGATCTGCCCAACAGTATAACAAAACTACCCACACAATCACTAAAGAAAAACCGAGTGACGTTTTCTTTAACAAAGTCAATCATGAACAAATTCATGAGAAATTGAAAATGGCACAAGCACGAATGCTAATATGCGATTATAAAGGCCGTTTAGATAAAAGCTTCAATGTAGGCCAGGTCATAAATGAAAAAATTATTGCTGAACGAAAGAAGTTACAACCAAGATTCAGAAAACAAATAGTAAAAGAAGACCTTGGCAATAAAATTAGAATTTATAATAGAAATAGAATTATTCATAAGGATAATATAAAAAATAAATATATATAAACAAATGCTTTTTGATTTTTATTCCAGCATGTTAGCAATATACCTCGAATTAATCATACTGATATTATCAGTAAATGGCGAAATAATAGACTACACTAGGGTAAAAATACAATGACGCCTTGACATACCAAAATTATAGTGACCTTCTACACGTTACTAACTTAACTTATTATAGAGACATCTTACGTGACGAATAACAATTTTTCGAATTCGAAAAGAAAAAACATTCTTACAACCAAGCAGAATTCCTTGATATAGAAATGGATGTAGAACAAGTAGAAACTTTACTTAGTCAACTCAAAAATAAAAGATTCAAAAGAGGAATAAATGAATTAGGTACCGTCTGGAAATGGATAACGGGAACCCCCGACCATGACGACTTTTGTAATGTTTTAACCACTCTCCGTAAATGAAAATGGAGGTTATACGGTTAACTCTTTATTTAAAAACTGAAACGTATGCACATATGCATACGTAAGCATTATAATTTTATATACTGAGCAGCATGCATGCATTAGTAAATATACAACAACATAACTTTGTTGTGCAAGCGATATTGTTGCTGGCGCGATAAGCGCTAGAAATATGCTAGTTAAGTACATTCCATGACACTGTTCATACCAAAGCATGTCTTAGATGCATGTGCGCTACACCTCCCTTAAATAAAAAATTTACATTTTAAATAACTTATATTTATTATTTATATTTAAAAAATCATATTTGAGAAAATTTTTAATATAATATAAAATATATACGTAATAATATGCAAAAATTGATATTGATGGATTTTATTAGTAAAGGAAATTTTATAAAAGTTTTCATTTTTCTTTTAAAAAAAATCACAAATTAAAACCTTGAAAATTAGTTATGAAAAAATGAGTTTTGCTCATTAATGCATAATTATTAGACATGTATGAGCTGTGATGATCACACAGGTAAGCACAAATTTATTTTTTGCATAATAAAAAAATAATTTTTGATTTTTTTATTGTAAATATAATTTTTTAAATATAAATAATAAATATAAGTTATTTAAAACGTAAATTTTTTATTTAATATAAATAATATTTAATAATAACATATTTAATAATAATATACATATATTATAATACATATTTAATAAAAAAACATGTTTTTAATTTTCTGCATAGAATACCAAAAAAAAAAAACAAAACCGTACAAACGAAGCAAATGCTTTCATCCCTCAAATAATTTGTGTGATGCACGTTTGTTTGCATTTTGCGCTCTCACTTCACCTTTTGCTTACGAAATCTTCGAAGTCTTCGAAGTTTTTCACTACACTTAAACTTCGAAGACTTCGAGAACAAAAATTCACAAAAACTTCAAAGTTTTTTTCAACTTCGAAGACTTCGTTTACTATTCGAATTCTTCGAATACTTCGTAAATTCGAATATGAACAGCACTAATGTGTGATAGCGAGGGAGTTCTCAACTCGCGTTGCTGTCTAAGGGCCACTTAAGGCAAAACAGTGTTGTTTAGTAATAAATTTCAAAATTTGCGCCTTTTAGGAGCAAATTACTACAATTCTAATACGTTTAGGAGAAACGTAAGCAACACAGCAGTAAGCAACACAGCATTTTTGTATAAATCGCTAATAATATAATTATTACACTTTCCGATTTCAATGAAAGGCGTAAGTACTGTCAACAATTGTTATAATATAATATAATAATAAATTAACAGTATTACAGCCCTATAAGTTTTTTCATACGAGTTATTTTTGTTGGCAAATTGAAGCGAGTACATCTAAATTTCTTTTTAAATTTAGGCACAACCAAGAAGTAGTAAAAATACAAAATTGGCAATACTGATGTTACACTCTCCATAACATGCATTTCGGCATAGCCCGAAAGAGCGTAATTTGCCGTGCCAGAGACACTCTGCATAACATGGCCCTTAGCAACAATTTCTTCAAAATCACTCAAATGTTGTTTGTTCAATAAACTCGAAAAATTAATATCATATCAGACTTGAAATGAGAGTCATAGAAATATTTAAAAAACATTTCTGAATTTAAAATAAAACATAAGTAAAATTAAATACAAACCAAACACAATTGTTTTTTTTTTTCGAAATGGCTACTAAAAATAAAAGGACATTGTTAGAACGTTATGGTATTCCACTTAACCACTTGGACTTTGAATATGTAAAAACATGTACAAATGCCAATGAAATGGAAAAAATTGTGCAAATATTACGCTCAGGCGAAGAAGGATATTACCCTGACCTAACTAAATCTGCTGAAGAAAAACTGCGTGAATTACAACCTAACAGCAAACTTTTCAATTACGAGGAGCAGTTGCGAGAGCGTAGTGCATTACCGTTGGATGAATGGAAACGAATATATGTATTTCAGTCATTAATTTCACATTACATTTTTAATTACATTTGTGTTTATTAGAATTGGAATCAGGACATCAAAAGCACGGACCAGATGTTAAATGAACTGAGTATCAGCGATAAAGAGGAAAAGAAATTTGAACTGTCTTTTGCTCCTATACGCAAAGGGGGTAAAATTTTTGATAAACAAGAGAAGAATGACAATGTTGAAACCAATTTGAAATACATTAATAATTCAAAGCGTATTAAGTCTACAGATTATGCGCAATGGGATAAGTTCGATGCAGAAGAAGAAATACTGCGTATGGATTTAGATGAAGAACGGAATCTGGAAGAAATTGAACGAAAAAATCGCTACAATCAGAGTACTTATGGCGATCATGAAACAAAGTTTTCAACTATTAAGGATGTGGAACATAAAAGGAAACAGCTTATAGAGTCTTTGACTGAATTAGAACAGCAAAATGTGGCAGAAGAGTGAGTTTATAGTGCAATACATTTAGGGGTTTTTTAAAAAAAATTAATTAATTCAAATTAAAATTTGTAAAATAATGTAAAGTATTAAGGTGTAATCTTAAAAAAATTTTTTAGTACTGAATTAAAGTACAGCTTGTCTCTTGGCTAATCAAATTTCTGGTTCACACAATTTAGTGTTATGAAAATATGCGGTGATGAGTTTCACATATCATTTATCTTCAGAAAGTCAGGAATATTTTCATTTAACAAATTAAAAAGACATATAGGGTTATCCGTTTTTAGTTACAAAACATTTTCAATTTTTATTTTACTTTATTTTTTATTTTTTTTTTATTTATTTCAATATTCAAATGCTCTTCACGACACATGTTGATGACTTATTGGTAGTAATTCTTCAGCCATAACTTGACGAATATATATTTTCAGTGTCGAAAAAAAATGTCAAGTAGTTATAAACCATATGCTTTAATTATGTTCAAATTTTTTAAGCAACCAAGTCAAAATGTAGTGTGTTCTGTCCTTTGTCGTCCCATTAAAAATATTTATCATCCACAGCTATATATATATATATATATGAATATATAAATATACACAAGGAAAATTGGTAACCAGAAGATTATAGCCTAGGTAGTTTTAAAAAAGTACGTGATTCACATTTCCAGAACAAATGCCAAATCTAATAGTGATTTTTTTGTTTACGGAACGCTCTTTCGATAGATACCTTTGAACTTTCACTACAGATGTTTATTGAAATATTCCTTAAGTGAAAAAAACCTTTTAGCATTTGATAAAATTTAGTATTTTGATATTTATAGAAATATCAAATATTAAACAACATATGATATATATATATTATATACGCATGTTTTCTGTGAAAAAATATTGCATTGTATTATATTATATATTATAGAATATAATGTGCAAAAATGTAACTGGGTATTTTAATTTGATATACCCATATTATATCATATCAGAACTGAACAAATAACGTGTTTTATTGCTTACATTGAAAGTGAAGAATTGTTAAGCACCCTTGAATTTTAATTCTTAAGCGTGCTCATTTCATAATTGCAAATGTCATTTTAGCGTCAAATCGACACTTAAATGTGAAGTTTAAAATTGGTTCTAACCAAATTATTTTTTTTCTTTTAAGAATTCGTCTTCGTGGAAATGAGTGTTTTAGAGTAAAAGACTATGATAGCGCAATTGTGGAGTACACTCGCTCTCTGGAAATTTATAAAAAAAATCCAGCAGCTTTCAACAATCGTGCAATATCTTGTAAGTAGAGAAACTATTAAAAATTCTTTTAAAAAACTAATATATTTTCTTTGTATATAAGATATCATGTCGAAAAAGTATTTACCTGCAATAGAAGATTGTAAATCTTGCTTAGCACTGGAACCAAATAATTTGAAAGCACGTCTTCGTCTAGCTCAAGCAATGTTTGATTATGGCAAAAAGCGTGAAGTAAGTTGTTTTAAAATGTTATTAACTTTTTAGTTATTTTAACGGAAGTTAAAAATCAATTTAATATAAAATTATTATGGAATAAAATATGGATAGAAATATTCATTCATCTTTCCGATGTCGCTAGAGCGAATCGTGGAGTAATATTAGCATGACTTTCTTTGTATTAGATTTTATGTTATACAAAAGAAAGAGTAATAAAATCATATAATAAATAATGCTTTTACAAAAGAATAGTATTTAAATTTAACAATAAAAAATAAAAATATAATTAACTAATTCAATTATTCTATTGAACAATGATGTTCAGTATAACAATTTATAATGTTCCTTAGTACTGGTGGGGAAAACAATTTATGATTGATGAGGCATTGATTGTAAGTCAACAACTGATTTTATTTAAAATTTCTTCTTTTTTTTTACAAAATAAAGATATACAATAGCTAGATATACAATAATTGATTAAATTAATTTATTATTTAATTCGCACAAATTACTTACTAAGCTTTAGGTGCGAGCGTTTAACTTATGACCTAATTCTTAATTTTTTGTTTCGTCAACATTATGGCGGCTCTGGGGTGGGATTACGAACTAGTTTAAATTTAGTAGCCTCAGGGGGTTATTGATTATGTACAAGATCAAAGAACATCATATGTGGATGTTGCTCTACGATCATTGGCTACTGTTGATGTTGATTTGTAGTTTAATGCAACATATATATAATATAGTATTCCAACGAATAGGATTGTTATTATAGCTGTGGCCCAGATAACCCATTTTATCCAATATTGATGAGTTATTATTGTTTTCTAAGATATTTCATTAACTTGGTCCATATTGTCTTTAGCAACCCTTGCGAAGTAACAAGAACATAGTTGATAAGCCTTGCACCAATAGGATAACGGTATCATTTGTAATTTTATGCATTCTACTGTCAATAATCTTAGAATGTATAATACAATCTGGAGAGATGTGGATGATTCCTGTATAGTTCAAAACTACTTCTTCACGTTCAATATGACAAGTTACATGAGTTGTCGTTAAATTTGGTGTAATGAATATATAAGCATTGGGCGTAGAAAGCTATTTTCCAAACTGGATGTATGACTTTAAATTTTTTGACGGACAGTTATTGACTGTTAATTTATTATACAATTTAATAACACAATTGGAACTCTCGTCAATGTTATAAAATATTGTTGGGTGAAGTAACCTAGTAACATTATTCAGTTTGGTTGTCGTCTCCATTTGGCTGATAGTTACTTCAAAATATTTTTTGTTGTTAAAATTGATGCCAAATGTGGATATTAATAATTCGATTTCTTGATATATATTATCGTCAATTCTCTCTGGAAGCGTTTTGAGTCTAATGATTTCATATTCTTCTATATCGCTAATTGTGAATTAACCATAAATTATGACGTTGTCAGTATCTCGAACATATTCCAATCTGTTCATCGGGATTGGTAAGACATACATTTCTGGTCCAATTTTTGCGGAACATCGAGTTATAATGTTGCTGATTTCATCATGTGAAAGGAATTCATAAATATGACTGTGTTTCAAATATACATTGAAGATCTTGCTGTATTTTGATTCTACTTCTCGAATGTAATTGGATGCCATTATATATGTAATTATATTATATAAGTACATATATGCCATTATATAAGTACATATATGTCCAGTTTATTTCCTTCTCCGATATCATGCCAGTCTTGCATCTGACTGATAGCCTGCAATCCTTCGTTCAGTTTTTTACTAAAGCTGTTGATTTTGTTGATGATTTTAGTTTCTGTGCTGTTTAATGCCGCTATTGTGGATATCATATTTCTAGCATTTGATTTAGTATTTTGGATTAATAATTTCTGATTTTGATCCACCGTTTCAATGTCGTGATACATTTCATCGTTTATGCCAAAAAGTGTTGTTAACACTGTACCTAATATTCCTCGCTGACTTCTTGTAACAGATGATACTGCCGTCAACAAACGATCAATGGTAGTTCTTAAGACGCGCCCTTCATGATTTAAATTGCACACTAAATCTTTGCATTGTATATACGCATTGGCAGCTTTTGACTTGGTACACAAGATTGTTAATTGTTTTATAGCGTTATTAACGTTCTTTTGATCTTGAATTATGCTACAGATTGGAAATGTGATTTTTGCTTTGCCTAATCCTTCAATGAATAATCATTATCCGGGATATGCTATTGTGGGTGTTGCTAATGTAGTTTCTGATGTGAGATATGCCAAAAATATAGCAAGAACCAACGGTTTTGATTGAATATGATCTTCTTTGAGATTATCAGTGATTGGCAGAAGGTATATTTTTTTTTTTCGTACGTTTTACTGCCTCTTTTTGGGTTTTAATTGTAGCAACTCGGGTTGATCCATCTGTTACTTTATGGATTTCTATGACTCTGCCTAGAGCCCACGTTGATGATATTAATGTTTCGTCTTTCAACAGGACTAGTTGAGCAACTTTTTTAATAAAGGTGTAATTATACCACTTAATTAATTAAAGTTATTTTGACCTCATAAATGAATTTGGTTTTTACCGGACTTAAAATGACATCTTTCGGTCTACTTTGTAGACCTGTCTATAGTACAGTATATGCAAATAAAAACTTCATTTTGTATATGAATATGTTAGTTTAAAAAATGTGAAAAAAATACATCATGTATTTATTTTTGTTTTAATTTTTAAGTCGTTACTTCGAAAATATTTAAATGCGGTTATTTTTGTTTTTTAGAATATATTAACTTTAATTTCGAAAGTTTTATGTTGTGTATCTCTACACGTGTTTCAGCAAATTCGCTTTTGCCTTCATCAGGAGAATTCCTAATATTAAAAACATCTAGCAATCTTACAAACTATTTAAAATATTTACATGTTATTTCTTAATACTAATTTTGGTAGGGTTATTGTCCTTGGGGGTGACAGGTAAGAAATGGTGGCGGGGTTGGTCTGGTTTTGTTTTATTTTTACATAGAGGTAGTTAGGTCGACTGGTTGTTGGTTTTTTGGGATGTATCTAAAAAGCCACGATGATACGTTGCCCTTATCGCCGTTAAGTAAAGTTGTGGCCTGATGTTTATGTATTTCGATGTTCTCTGCCGTTTCTGATTTTCAGCTATCCCTTACATTTTTGATTATTTGGGCGTAATCCTTGTTGAAGAGGTGATTTTCCTTTACTATATGTCTGGCGACATTTGATTTTATGTGGGGGTTTATTTTCTTCGGTGCTGCTCTTGCTTCTTTTAGGTGTTCTTAAAGCCTTACTGATAAGGGTCTTTTTGTTTGTCCAATGTATATTTTGTTGCAGGAGCCACATTTTATTTTGTATACTCCGTTTTTTTCGAATGGGTTAATTGAGTCTTTTGCGGATGGTAATAGGCTTTCGAATTGGTGTTGTTGTATACTACGGAGATTCTTCTTTGTTTTGGTTTTTCTGTTGTCAATGTCGTCATGTTCCTGGAATGTAGCTGCCTTCGTTTCTTTTTTATGATTCTATCAATGGTGTTCTGAGGGTATCCGTTGATGTCCGCTATTTCCTTAATGCATGTGGTTTCTTCATTGATGGCTGCTTGTGTATGTCATGTATTGTGTACGTCTTTTACGGTTTAAATTCATTTGTTTATCTTATATATAAATTCATTTATCTTATATATAAAAATGAATCGAAAAATGTGTTGGTAAGCCCATAACTTAATAATGCCTGGACCAATTTGGTCAATTCTTTTTTTTAAATGTTCGTTGAAGTCCAAGGATGGTTTTTACGGCAAAAAAAAAATCGAATTATTGCTATTCAATGAAGTTCTATCTTATATCTTATATATAAAAATGAATCGAAAAATGTGTTGGTAAGCCCATAATTCAACAACGCCAGGACCAATTTGGTCAATTCTTTTTTTAAATGTTCGTTGAGTCCAAGGATGGTTTTTACGGCGAGAAAAAAGTCGAATTATTGCTATTCAATGAAGTTCTATCTTATATCTTATATATAAAAATGAATCGAAAAATGTGTTGGTAAGCCCATAACTCAATAATGTCTGGACCAATTTGGTCAATTCTTTTTTTTTTAAATGTTCGTTGAGTCCAAGGATGGTTTTTATGGCGAGAAAAAATCGAATTATTGTTATTCAATAAAGTTCATATTACATTACAAACACTCACTATTGTCTAAGCAACATCATCAGTATTTCAAATATAATAATTAAATACTGTCATTAATATATGAGCTGTAAATAATTTAAATACATCGTGTTTTGTGAATGTGACACAATTTATATTCGATATGCCTCCTGTAAGACGAAGTAATTTAGGTAGAAGAACCCGAAATGCTACAAACCAAACTAATTCTCGGTCTAATCATACTACACAAGAACGTGACAACCGAAATGAACTTGAAAGAATACGGATATAACAAACGCGTGAAGCGCGAGCGCGACATTCAGCTCATAATCGCGTAAGTTTGAATCGAGCTGCTTTCAGTTACGATGTGTCTATTGACTATAGCAACTATCAATGTGTTGCTATAGGATCAATGAACTCG
Organism: Teleopsis dalmanni; assembly: GCF_002237135.1. Taxonomy (NCBI): domain Eukaryota; kingdom Metazoa; phylum Arthropoda; class Insecta; order Diptera; family Diopsidae; genus Teleopsis; species Teleopsis dalmanni. The sequence goes on from NC_051847.1 coordinate 172,524,260, forward strand.
GTTCGCTCACATTGTAAGGCATTGAAATACAAAAATGAAACCAATGGATTGTGTTGCGCAAATGACAAAGTGAAATTGATACCACTGGATCCACCACCAGAGCCATTGTACTCATTGGTTTCAGGAATAGGAACAGATTCCATACACTTTTTGACAAATATCCAACAATATAACAATTGTTTTCAAATTACTTCATTTGGGGCAACAAATGTGGTTCGGAAAAATTTCATGCCAACTTTCAAGGTATGTATTATAGCAGTTAATCATAATTATTTTAGTGGTATTGATCTAGAAAACCCATGTTTCTCACATGGTCAATTGTATGTTGCCTGTTCCCGTGTTGGAAAACCATCAGATTTGTTTGTTTATGCGCCAGGTAATCAAACAAAAAACATCGTTTATCACAAAGCACTACAATGAATTTAATGACAATTTCGTCAATTTTTTTTAAAATGTTCGTTGAAGTTCAAGGATGGTTTTTACGGCGAGAAAAAATCGAATTATTGCTAATTAAAAATTGGTCCAGGCGTTGTTGAGTTATGCGCTTTCCAACACATTTTTCGATTCATTTTTACATATAAGAAGACAAGAACATAACCACAATAGATGAGTTTGTGTGTTGTAATAAGTTGTTGATTATTGTAAGTATGTTTATTATATCCCCGTGACTTTGTTTGCAGATTATAATCTCCACTATCCAAGCGAGTCACCCACTTTTTATATATTTGTCACCTTTAGGTTTCCACTGTCCCTAAGTTCGCCTCTTAGTTTGAAACCCTCTGGCAGACATCCCAGTCAGGGTTTTTTAGTGGATTCCAGAAGGGTGGCCAAAGTTCTTGGAAGAGAAGATACTTTGGTCACCCGAGCTGAAGCCCACACACCAGTGTGACTTTTCTGTTCAGGAGATTTTTTTGCCCTGACTATAAAATAGGTAGGCACAAAAACTGCCACATTCCAAATCTTTTTGACAGAACGAAGTCTGTCGGGACCGCTAGTTATTGATATATTTATTGATTAAAATAAAAACATTTTGTTAAATTAATATAACATATAAAAAATCATTTATTTAAAATAAGTAATTATATTTATTTTAATATTTCAGTCATACGACTACTTTCAAAAAGTTTTGGAGGTGGACCCAAAGGAGAAAACTGCGCTTAAATTTATCAATGAGTTACGTCTGCAATTACCAGACATACCTCCACCACCCGATACAACGCGTATCAAAATTCAAGACTGTCAGGTAACAAAAAATATCACGCAACCAACAACAAACAATGTTAAACAGAACCATCCAACAATTACCATAAAATCTACAACTGAGCTGAAGAAAGATATCAGAAGTGATGTGGATAAAACCAGTGGAAAAACCAAATCAAAATGTAAAGATTACGATCTTGTTGAGTTGATTAAACCAAACAAAATTGTTCCAAACAAGTATTTGAAAGCAGCTGAGAGTTTAGAAAAAATTGCAAAACCACTATGTGCTGCTAAAGATGAAAGTCCTGTACCTCAGCCAATTGAACCGTCAGAACGGAAGTTAATTTTTCCAACTAATATTAACAAATCTCCTCAAAGCAAAAAAAAACTCATTGAGGAAATTTAAACAGATAATAATGTTTAAAAATATTTTCATAATTTAAATTATTTGTATTTAATAAAATTTAAAATTTGTATTTAATAAAATTATTTTGTTTTTTATTTTTTATCATTCCTATCAATTTTATCAATTTTTAGCAATTATGAATAGGCTATTGTATGAATGTTTTATAGTTAATAATTTCACTGAAATGAAAAGTCAGTAAGTCAGTGTATTGTGATTGCAACTTTATGCTGTGTAACATCATGGAAACCTTTTGCGACATTGCGAACAGATGCTGCTTCATTGACAGCAGCTCCAAATAAGAATAATGAAGCTGTTCAATGATGTTTTCCTTTACCTGAATAACATGAATAACAACATTATTTAAATGTATTCTAACATCCTTTATAGATAGTTTTCGTTGACTTGTTTTCGTTGCACATAATAGACAGAAACTCAAGATAAACCAATAGTTATACATTTTAAAAGAATCTAGAATTCGAAGACTGTATAAGCACAATCCTTTCCGTAAAAAGTCTAATGGTGATAAATTGCATTATTCTGCCGACCCAAACATTTTATTTCCGATGTAATTTATGTCTATTGGGGAGATCTTATCTTATTATTTTCACATGAATTCAAGTTGCTTTCACGTTTTTACGTTCTGTATTGGTTACATGAGATCCGCATGCCAAATTGGGAAATTCATGTTTCTTAAAAACAGGTTTAATCATAATTTTATACCTATTTAAAATATGAACCTTTTTCTTCTTTATTCCATTGCGTTCCCAGGAGAATAAAAGTATCAATAATCTGACAATTTCCTTTTAACCAATATGGTTCTTATTTATTTATATGCATTTTGTAGTATTTTACACTTCACGAAAGGCAGTTGGAAGTAAAATATATCATTTGTCTATGTAAGTCAAAATATGTTTATTTAAATAAATTTTTTAAATTTTTTGATTACCAGATAACAAAACGAAATATAACAAAAATTATTCAGATGTAATAAATAGGAAACACTATTCGTCTGCGCAATTGCTAATGTTTAAAACTCTTTTTATATAACGAATCGCAACTGTTAGAGGGCGCTGCTGAAAGTCATCGAGTTGTTCTTTTGTTATATCGATCTAAAATAATACAGAAAAATTAAAAAAAAAATTAAAAGAGCTTTAAGATTCAATTTATTATTCTTGATTAAAAAAGGCCTGCCTTATAAACTTGTTCTAAATAAAAAGCATTATGAGTGCTTCAGTTGTTATTCCATAATAAATCAGAAAAAAAAGACTTGAAATTTGAACAAAGAAAGTTTCGTGCAGTTTTAGTGCGTTCGGTTAAAACAAGCAAAGCCGTTGTTTCTAAATTGATAGGTTCAGAATTTTAAGGCTGGACTTGTAGTCTAACACAGGATTTGTGAAAACAAGGAACATATCAAAGATTACTCATGAAAAAGCTGTTAGCCAAAATTTCAATTAATTAAAATAAAATTTTGGTGTAATATATGTGTGACTAGTTAATCAAAGTTATGAATTTATTTATTTATTTTTCTTCTATTCTATAAAATCCCAACAAATATTTACAAAATCCTATTCATATAAAAACTCAAATACACTATATACACAAATATTTTTGCTCAATATTTTAAATAAAAAAATAAATTTTTTAAAAGTGTAGAAAATTAAAATAGATTTAGAAATAATAGAAATCGATTTTATAAATCTTACCTGATCGCCATTTAACCGATTCAAAAGTGTAACACATATTGCACCAGCTTTGATGCCACAATGGTATGTAATTGCAGCCATCTGTAAAGCTTCCATTTCGATGTTTTTAATACCCATGCAATGAATTTTATTTAAAAAACACATTTTTTGTTCAAGCGAGTAACAACAAACAGCGCCATCTATACGTGCTTGACCTAAATAAAAAGTAGACGTAGACTCACAAATGTAAAAAAATACCATATATGAACAATTTGCTATCACATACCCTCGTAAAAGCAATTTGTTGACATTGTGTTGCCAAGACATATACCAAATCTATCATCTCTCTCTTTGCATTTTAATAGCTCATTAAAAACTATCGGATTGAAATTTGCTGGCCGGCGTACACATTCTCCTAATATAGGCTAGAGACAGTAATATTTATATACTATATATTCACTTATTCCAAAAATTTTTTTAATTACCATTTCATATTCGTTGCGCAGATAACCATCAAATACTTGTTTTGATATAACTACAGAACCTGGAGGCACTCCAAGCCCGCCACATGTACCCAACCGCAAAAATATCGGATCAACGCAATTAGCGTATCTCACCAATTTGATGAGTTCATGCAACAGCACACTGCATGAAGGCATGCCAATTCCATGACTACAACATAAAACAGGTCCTACCTGTGAAGACAGTTATTATTTTTCGATTCTATAAATTATTTTATTTGTTTTACTAGCCTTATACATGCTATACCGATGTGCTGCTGCGCTTATATCTACGAGCGGCAAGTGTTGATCTATTTTCAAAGCACAGCGCAATTGTTTGGCCAATGAACACATGCGTGGCTTAGTTCCACCTACACAAACGAACTGAATATATATTCATAATATTAATATAGTTTTAACTTAGAATTTGACAGCTATATTAAGATTTAACAATAGTTATTGGACACAGTTCCTAACTGGTCCTCTTATTTATTCAAAAGATAATGCACAATATTGTTTATATTTAAAAACTGTACTTCTTGAGATAAGTTAGGAGAGCACTTCAAAGTATGATTCGAATAATATGACACTCGTTATCATCAAATATGATATCTTGATGGGAAAGTCATTTTCTTTATTTTGAGATGATTTTTTTTTTGAATTTTACACTGCAAGAACATCAATAATGTCATTGATGCTCTGTTCGCTGTTAAAGTAATTAATGGATGTTATAATATGCACAACCACAAAAAAACCTAGGCCTTCACATTTCTGCTTGTCTGTTACGCATTAGGTGTATTTGGGTGACTTTTACTGATTCTTGTTAACTTAATTGAGTGCCAATTTCTGTTTAGAAAATAGTGGTTTTCTCTCTTATGCTGTTTTGATATTAACAAACGATATGTTTGATATCGTTTGTTATTATGTCTATAAGTCCCTTTTTCTTAGGTAGAGTTTCTTAAAAACAAAAGTGCACTTTTGTCTATCAGAAAATAATGTTGATTTTTTTTTATCCACGTTTTGAAAAATATTAGAAGATGCTTAACAAAAAATAGTCTAACCTGTGAATTGATAGTTAGAAAGCGATTGTATTTCATAATATAGTTTACGAAAGTTAAAACGGTAAAATGAATTCATTTATTTCCAAAAAATTATTTTGCCTATATAAAACTTCCCCTAATTATATAATCACATTTATAAATTAAAAAGAAGACCATGACATTTCTACTTCCACATTGCGTATCCTAAAATGTTTAAGGTGTATAAAAAAAATACAATTAAATCCCTTACCTTTACTTCCCCATATGTGTCCTCAATGTCTGTAGTGTCGTCCAAATTCGGAATATTTATATCTAAATGATATAGAAAGTCAGATGGCATTAAACAAAGATGGGGGTTATTCATTTTGTTTTTAGATTTTTCCAAATTTATTTGCCAAAAAAAAATTTACACATAAAATTTAGAATTTGTCAAAAGTTGTGCCAAAACAGAAGGGGAAGTAATTTTGTTAAAACATTTTTGAAAAATATTTGTATTTTTTAATATTTAATTTACTATTTTTAAAATCTTCATACTATCATTTTTGATTGCTGAGATATAAATTAAATCGTTTATTGTGATTTTGATTATATTTGTTCCTCAGTAGTCATTAGAAGCGAATATTCGTATACGATAATTACTGAAAAGTTTTTTCGAATCACAATATTTTTTTTGTATGGCAATGATGGAAAATCACTACACTTTTTATGCATTACCGACAGAATTATGAATGAATTAAACATGGCGATCCATAAATGCCAAAAACAATTTTTTAACTGATAAACTTCACCAACTACCGAAGCAACGGTGTCTGACAGTAATAAATAAAGCTTGCCTTTCTAACAATTTAATATCATTATTTATTTGCTACTTTTTCCATCTTCTAGAAGAACCAGTCATAATGATCTGATCAGGAATAGCTTCAACTGTAATTTCACGGGTTTCTTACAAATAACAAATGAAAACTTTGCAGGAATAATCTCTAAAATATTCACGATTTTATACCGTATATTATATAGAATATACAATATACACAATACATATAGAACTAAAATTCTATACTTTTAAGCTATGAATATCTAATCGTTTAGTTGTTCGATTAATTGAACGTTGGAGAGATATTGGTTTGATTAATATGTTTTAAAATCTAAAAGATTATATACAATTGTAGATGGAAGTAATAAGGCATACCAAGCTTACTAAAGTTTTAATGTTAAAGGTTCGTTATGACATCGCAGAGCTATATTTAGCTACCAGTCTTTCGATAAATGATAATATTTTATATTTTATGTCGTATTGCATCAGGAACGTAGGCTATTTAAAAAATTCTCGTGTTATTTTAATTTGAAGCTAAGTATCTAAGTTCGTTAAAGGACTTATTATTATTATTATTAAGACATGTTCTTCATTAAAAAAATTAAATTAAAAATTTAAAAATTAGTCTATTCACAAATATATCCATTCCTCTCTGTTTCTGGCAGTAAAACGTAACTGGTTAAAGGATTTGTTTGTTTCTGCTGCCACTGTTCTTCGCCAGGTGGTTTTGGGACGACCTCGCCTCCTTACTCCTTGCGGGTTCCATTCCATGACTGCGTGGGCAATTGCATCTGTCGGTTTTCTAAGTGTGTGGCCGAACCAGCCATATTTGCGTCTCAAAATTTCTTTCTCTATTGGCTTTTGTTTGGTACGCTGCCATAGCTCTTCGTTGGAGACTCTTGCAGGCCACCATATGTTCAGAATATGCCGCAGGCTTCTATTGACAAAGGATTGTATCTTCTGAGTCGAGGCCCTCGTGAGCGACCATGTTTCGCACCCATATAATAATGTCGATTTGACGCAGGCGTTGAATATCCTGGTTTTAGTTTCGACGCTTACATTGTTGGCTTTCCAGATTTTGTTAAGCGATGCGAAAGAGCCATTTGCCTTTTTCACTCTACTGCCGATGTCCTTTGACGTGCCACCCTCGCTGTTGACTATACTCCCCAGGTATTCGAGTTCCTGCACGTCTCGAATAAAACCAGCTTGAGTTTTATGAATAAGCTCGTTTAATGTTACGGCGATTCTTTCTAAAATTATTTTGTTGAAAATTTGAAAAACTGCTGGTATTAAAGGAATTCCCCCTCCAGTTGCTGCATTTCTTTCTATCGCCTTTTTTCGGCGTTGACGATGTTGACGATGATAGACTCCTTCCATTCGAGAGGGAATGACTCTAGTTCCCAGATTTTCTCAAACAAGGGGAGCAAAAGTTTGGACACAGCATTGGGGTCTGCCTTAAAACACTCTATTGGTAAACAATCATTACCTGGTGCTTTACCATTTTTCATGTTAATGATTACACCTCTTATTTCGTTAACGCTAGGTGCCCTTGTATCTATTTGTCTGTTAGGATTTAGATGTCTTCGTATTGTGAGCTCGCCACTTTCGTTGTGTATGATATTCAGGGTTTTCTCAAAATGTCTTTTCCATACTTCTGCCTGCTCGTTCTTAGCAAACACCAGCTGTCCATTTTCATTTTCAATTGGAGCGCGGCTTTGGAAAGATTTTCCACCTAGTTGTTTAGTTAACTTAAACAGCTCCTTCATGTCGCCCTTTTCTGATGCTGCTTGTGCTTTCATGCTTAGTTCAACGTAATAGTTTCTCTTGTCGCTTTTGACTGCTTTCTTGATCTGCCTACTGAGACTTCTGTACGTTATGTTGTATTCGGCTTTTTTGAACGGGTCCGCCTCGCTTAACATTTTCGTTTTAACGCACCTTCTTTGAGCAATGAGCTCCAAAGAGTTTGCCGACAACCATTCCTTTTGCTCGTTTTTACGGTAGCCATTAAAGGACTTACCGGTTTCATTTAAGATGATCCTTCCGCAAGTGGTTCGTGGTCGTCCTCGCCTTCGGGAGCCATTGGATTTCGCTTTAATGTTGCGTGGCAGATTTCTTCATAAGGGTTCCTGAGCGTGTGACCCAGCCAATCGTATTTTCTTCTTATTTTGGTGTTAATATCTTCTTGTTTTGTTAGTTGAAGTAGGTCTTCATTTGAAATTACACTAGACCACCAGATCTTAAGTATGTTGCGCATTTATTTGATTTCAGCACTGACTAGCCAGCAATAGAGTAGTACATAGCATATGTTGTACACGTTGATTTTTGTCGTAGTAGAAAGTTATTTGAAAGTCAAATATTGCACAGACTAGCGTCAGCAGTACGGGCTTTACTTATTCTGCTTATTCAGCTTACTCTTTTTCATTTGGCTGTCAATTGGTTCGTTGATGCGGTGTAAAATGACCTTATTGAATATTTTGCATTTTTTTTCTCCATTTAATATAACACTCCCTCATTGAAAAAGTTTTATAACAATAGGGTTAGAAATTGGTTTCAATTATATGCTAGGTTTAAACGATAATTATATTTTATGAAACTAATAAAAATGTGATATCTGAATAAATTAACCTAAGGATAACTTTTATGTAATTTAAAACATTAATTGCTATATTATTCTATATACAATATAGAATAAGATGGAAAATACCTATGCTGCAGTTAATGTGGTAAAAATATTGGAGAGATTGATTTCATTATCTTTAGTTCATTTTTACTCTAATTAAATGCAAACTAAATACAATAAACCGTTAATTCCCTATTGTCAGGTAATGAAGTTGACCGGGAGTTACTTAGGGTGTTATACATTACAATAATTCGTAATTAATTTATAATCGCATCCTATAGTCCTAGATGTAGAAATCAAATACATATTGCCATAAATATGGCAATATTTTGCTTACACTTACAGTATTTTTGTGGTATTAACATAATAAACATTTTAAAATACATTATATATATTGTACTTTTTAATAAATATTGTACATTGATAATATTAATTAATAGAATAATCTTAATACAACCAAAAGGCCAGATTAGGCTTAATAGGTCTGACCTAGTTTAAATGTAAGTTTAAAAGTCGACATTGAAGTAAAGTGTCGGTATCAGTTAGTAGTTATTTAATTGCTCTGCAAATTTTGTTTAATATAACGACCCACTACAATAAAAGGCCGTTTTTCAAATTCCACCTTTTCAGCCATAGTAACAATTACCTAAAAACACAAAAATACACTCAATTATTAACTAATAGAGTTGATAAATAACTTAATTACCTGATCACCATTTAAACGATTTAGAATTGTTACGCAAATATCTGCAGCTTTAATTCCAGTGGCTAATGCCAATGAAGAGAACATTGTTGCTTCCATTTCAATATTTTTTATTCCCAATTCATAACATTTTTTTAAAAAAGACATCTTATCTTGAAGTGTGTAATTGCAAAGAGCACCATCTAAACGACCCTGTCCTAAAAAATATTATTTTTCATTTTACGGAAATTTCTATTTCGATATTATTTTTGTACCTTCATAAAAACAATCGGTTCCCAATGTGTTACCTATAACAAGCTCAAAATTATCAGTTGATTCATGACACTTAATGATTTTACTATTAACACTCGAATCAAAATAAGCAGGACGTACAATATTCTCACCCAAAACTGCCTGTAAGCATTTGAAATATGTTTTTAAAGTTTTTGCTATTTGTATAAATCACGAATGCAGTTCAAAAAAAATTAATAAACAACTTACAATTTGATGTTCATTACGCAAATAACCATTATATGCATCCTTAGTTACCACGACAGTACCTGGTGGTACACCAAGTCCTCCACACGTGCCAATACGCATAAATACAGGATCAATACATTCTGCATACTTAACTAATTTTATGAGTTCATGCAATAGTACGCTCATTGATGCCATGCCAATGCCGTGACTGCAACATAAAACTGGTCCAACCTAAATAAAAATGATTAGTTAAGGATGGAATTCAATTCTCATCATTCCATACTTTATAAACGGCATAACGATGTCCTGATTCACCTAAGTCTATCAATTCCTTATTTTGATCTATTTGAAGAACTTCACGTAAATGTTCAGCCAATGCTGCCATACGAGATTTGGTGCCTCCCAAGCATACAAACTATGAAATAAAAAAATTATTATTACTAAATTTACATATTAATAATGCTTAATAAAAATAGTTCATTCGTATTATTATATAATATTTACAAAAACAGTTAACTCCTTTAATTATGATAGATAGAGCTATTTTCGAGAAATTTTTTTATTTTATGTATTTTATTTTTAAAATCAACAATATTTTTGCAAACTAATAGCTTTTTTTTATGTAATTAATTTAAAAAGAGATTATGCAGATCTACGAGTTTGTTTATGATCTGTTGACATAAGAAATTTGTTTGATCTGAAAGTTGCATGTCTCTTAATTTAGATCAAACCAGTATTCATTACCCGGAAAAATTATTAGTTCATAAAAAAATTAAATATTAACTAGAACTCTTGATACAATATTTGAAAAGGGTAAGATTCAAAGGCTCGAAAGCAAGGGAAAAATATAATTATTTGAAACAGGCTTTCACAACAAATTTTTTTTCAATTAATCTTCGAATTGTTACAGAATAATTTTTCTTAATTTTTCATGGACCTCTAGTATATGATAATGGGAACTTTTCATGTGAAATAAATATGTGTCTTCATATAATGGTTCACTAAACGACTATTCCTGTTTTCTTTGTAAAAAAGAAATGGCACATTAAATTTTAAATTCTTAAGCGGTTCATTTGACCGAAATGAGAGATTTTCGTTTAAACATAATTTATATCAATATAGATAATATTTTTTTGATCTATAATTAATATTTATTTCATATGTAAGTACAACAACAGTCTTTGTAAATTATATTTAGTAAAAAAAACTTTAACGCAAATGGGTGCAAATATTTAGCAGAGATATGATCACATATATTTTGTATAGATTAATTATTAATTATTAACATCACCTTGATATCTCCAAATTGTTTCTTTATATCATTAGTATCTTTATCAACTTTTATATTAATATGATATAAAAAATCTTCATCCATGTTAAGTAAATTGGGATTGACCATTTTGATGACAACTGCTAGAAAAAAAAAAATTTATAAGTCAAACGTTGAAACACTATTACTAACAATATTTTCATTAAATATATAATATTTAAACTATTACGTATAATAACTCTATATCTATTTAATTAAATTATTGTACATTCTTGATGAGATGAGAGTTAGTGTCTAAAACACTTTCACTCAATAGTGTCTGTATCTACTTGGGTGCTCCACTAATTATAATGAGTTGTTCAGCATTTCATACCATAGAAATAAACAATTTCAGCGCTTTGTGTTTGATATATTTTTGCACAGTCTCGACTCTAAAGTCTTTGTGTATATCTTCATTTCTGATATACCATCGAGCTTTTAGCATACGCGTCAGTATAATAATCCGACAAGTTCGAAGTTTTCTAATAGTGGTTGGATGAGCATTGCCATACGTAACGTAGCCATAAAGTACTTTAGGTCTTTTTTATTAAATATTTTTATTTTTCACACTCAACTTTCCTTGTGTTAATGGTTTCCGATCATTCGAAGTTATATTACCATTATATTTTTTAAGTTTTTTATACTTTTTTGCTCTCTAGCCAAGTGTATTTCCTGTCAAAAGTCGAACTTTAGTATTTTACATTATTCTCTCACTCTATTTCCACATTATTGACTTTTATTTTCCTTGAATTTTGATTACTACGTTTTAATTACTAAATGTGAATTATATAATTTTTTTTAGTATGATTAGAGTAAATATTTTATATCAAAACTAGTCCAAACACAAAATATTTTACAAAAGCACAGAAATATAGTCAATGTAACCGAAACCATTAACATCTTTTATAACACTGTGTGATATTTATAAATGAAATAAATCCAGTTGCATTACTGAAATAATTTAGATCATATCCGAAATTTAGATTTATTTTTGCAACAAAATACAATTTGTAACGTTATATTTTCGCATTTATTCGACAACTTTTCGATAGAAAAGGAACTTCTCAGAATATGAATAAGAAAAAATCCTTGGAATATATATCAGTATTGTAAGATCTCACTCTTTAATTATTATTCTATCACTTAGTACTTTAAATTGTTTATTCAAAAAATTGACATTGACACAGTTGCAGAATTATTTTATTTTGTGAATAAAGCGTATAGAAGCAAAATGTAGTTAGTAAATACGATAACATATTTCTAGCTTAGGGCGAGAGTCTGTAATTAGTATAGCATTGTAATTCAGCAAGTAAAGTAAAAGTTCCGATAACCAATAAGTGCAATCTTAAATATGTATTATGAAAATTTATTATTCCGAGTGTGTTTCGTGATAATCTAACAGTAAATAAAATATTATATCAATAATCAACAAATAATTATAGTTATATCAACTGTGAAACTTAGTACCTGACTGTATTGAGAACATGACGGAAAGATTTTAATTTAATACTGTGGATAAAAACTGTTTTCAGCAAAGAGAGGTAGTATTCGAATGTGAGTTGATGGTGGAAAAAATTTTAAGTGCTTCAAGTATCTATATTGCTATCGATACGAAGATGTCTATGCAAATTGGGAAATCTAAGCATTTGTGGTGCAGCTAGCAATTTGTTCATTAAAGGATAGTATAGGTTTGTATAGGTTTTGTTTGTTTGATGTAAATGTGGTGTTTTTTGTTTTCATATTTTTATATATTTTCAGTCTGTTGTAAATAAGAAGTATATTGAGTTTTGACAAGATACTTATAATGTAGTAAAATTGTAAAATGTCGATCATTGCATTCATTTTACAAGATCAATCTAACGTTTTTCATATATTAAAAATTTCCTATGTTTTCAAACATCAAATTTTTACAGCTTTTTTATGAATCATTCATTATGTTTCTTTAATTTTATCTTTGTATTCATATTTTGAAAATATTTTATATATTAAAGAATATGCCCTACACATTATATTAAAAATAACGTCATACATATATATTTTTTTAAATTAAAATCTCTTTTGAATATTAATAACACACGCCTCAACAAATATTTTCCATATCATGAAAATTACTTACTGAGTTAAAAAAACAATGAAATAAAAATTCCGAAACGATCGGCGACAAGGTTGATCCTCACAAAATTAATTAGTAACCCAAGCACACGTATTGGCGGTTCAGAACGACGACAATAGACTTTTCAAGTTCACGACTAAAAACGCACTGACCGATCGCAAAGTAAAAAATCGAATTCATCCATCAGAGAGCGGAAAAAATATTTATAAAGAAAAACGATCAGGTTATCGTATCGCTGCATAACAACAAATTTACAATGAATTTTCTTTTAGAATAAAACATAAATAAATTCTAAAAATTCATGAAGCAATGAGAAATTAGTTACTCTGACCAATTGCAAGCGTAATGAGAATATAAAAAGTATCTTTTTGTTTAAATTTTTCATTGCAAAAATGCAATGAGTTACCGAACAAGTGCTACCGATTTCTGCGAATTTATGAATTCAATATTTATTTCATTTCTTGCTTCTACTATGGATTTTGTAATGACATATATTTATAAAAGATATCATAAAAGTGGCGTATCTTTGTTAATTCTCTTTTATTACTTTTATGGTATAATGTTTTTTTTTCCACAGAAACAATTATAAAAGTCAGAAGTTAATATTGTAATATTTTATATTTCTATAAGTTATAAATTTATTTAATTAATTTTATTTAATTAATCCAATCGTATGTTTTAATTTGTTTATAGACTTTATGTGTTTAAACTACGGCTATCTAAACACCGTGATAAGTGAAAATTGATTTTACAATTTAAAACTTCTTCCTTATTTATTTTATTTGCATTATGGAGAAATAGATTTTATACCAATTTTGTTATAGAGGAAGAGAATTAATAACAATGTCAATATGAATTATGTAATCATAATTTATACTTTTGTTCGAATTTGAAGAAAATAATATTGAAAAATAATTTAGCATACTAAATCTTTAAAATGTACATAAAAACCTTCTTGACATTCTCCAAAAAAGAAAAGTGAAATGAAAAATGTTTGGTTTTATATGTTTATGCCAGATTGGGCTATATTTACCTAAATATCGATAATATTGACAACATTTTTAAATTCTAACTTCTTTTATTCCTGCAAAATCTACTTCTGTTGCGAATAGATGGTGATATTTGCGAATAGATGGTGCTTCATCTTAATAATACTTTTGTGTAAAACCAGGTATACACTTTGTGTATTGTAAAGTATTGTACAATATTGTATAACTAATGTACATAGTTCTGCACTGCATATTTCCATCATTATCTGTATACTATAACTAAGAGGCTAGAATGATGCTAAGCATTCAAACACTCAAAGTATTTAAATACTACCCCAAGTGTGAATGAACACTCATATTAACACATTATTATATTATAACATATTAATAACGTAATTTGTAACTAACTGAAGCGATATTAGCGCTGACTATAAATAAATAATAACTTATTGACCTTCAAACAGAACGGGCACAGTTAAATTAACATTATGTTCGATATGGCGATCCTTTTTCTCTGTTCTCGCAAATCGTTTGTAATATCAAACGATAATTTCAACCAAAATAAAACGTAATTAAAAATTGGGTTGATGGTGACCCTGACTTTGTTTCAGCCACCAACAATAACATCCATTGCCTCATCAGTGCCTACTGTAGTATTATTGTAACCTTCTCGCCCCATTACTCAGCCGTCTGCACTGACAACAACGACCGTAATGGTCTGATAACCCCATCTAGCCTCTAGGAGTTACTTTCCCTCAAAACTTTCAAAAATTCCTCGAGCGTTCTACTATACACTGCGCCGCCTGTCACCAATATTTTTTAATTCGTGTGCCATGATCTTCAATCATGCATACAAACTCGTCCATAGTAGTGGAAAAGGCAATTGTGCGCCCTATTCTCAAAAGTGGGAAGCCCAAATCTTACCGTCCCATATCCCTCCTTAATTTAGTAGGCAAACTGTATGAAACCTTCATACAAAGCAAGCTGAAGTTTTTTTCATTTCTAAAACCCATGCTCTTCCGAACTTTCAGTTCGGTTTCAGAAGCAAAACGTCGACGGCGGATATATTGCACCATCTTCAGAATGACGTGTTTGTTGGTTTTGCCAACAAGAAATCCACTGTTGCAACTAGCGTAGATATCGACAAGGCATTTGAAACAGTGTGGCCCGAAGGCTAAGTCAACATACTCCTTGTATGTGAAACTCCAACCCGGCGTTAGCGTTATCTACCAGTTTTTCACCAATAGATCCTTCATTAGCTCAACCATTTCTAGTAACTACCCCAAATCCACTGGTGTCCCTCAGGACTCAGTCCTAGGTCTTCCCATTCCTCCTCCATGTGTTAACCAAATATGCTACGCTGATGATTGCCTCATTTACATGAGGTCCCCCCTCCCCCACAGAATCTCCATTGAGCTTAATGCTCTCTCCGCTTACTACGGTAAATGGAAGATTAGGCTCATCCCCATCAAAATTTCTACAACAGCCCTTATCGGCAAACGTATCGACCACGTTTGGTGCTTTATGATCTCCGAGTTAGCGCTACAAATTGATGGCACTCCCATTCAGTTTCTTGAGAAGCTAAAATACCAAAGACAACCTCGTCTCACCTTGTAAGATACGCCATCCAGAGCCCCCGACATTTTACAGGTAGATCCCCTCCTAACAATGCTGCTTAAGACCATGAGGTACATGCCCCCTAATTCCTAGCACACTATATTGAAGAGGAGCTTGATCTTCCTTCACTATTCCGCTCTACAACCGTGGCTTATATAAACCCGAGCATAGAGTTTATTCTTAATTAGACCACCCATCCCCCCGCAATTTTGAGTAAATCTCTCTCCCTCTTGAATGCATCCATCTTCGGCTTTGATAAATTTAGCTTCTTAAATACTAAGCCCTTCTGCTCTCCAATCTGCCGTTGGTTACTGGAATGGGGTTAATCCGCTCAACGCGGCTACATTTTTACGCTATCATTCCTAAAATGTGGTTTTAGTGGGTTAAAGTCTCACACTGTTGCTGTCGATGCTTTTCACCTATATTCGATATTATTGAATATAGCAATTCAATTGAATGTAGCAATTCAGGACTTAAGTCTACTTTATTGTAAAACAAACCTAACTTTTTTTATAATTATAAAATGCACGTAGAGTAAGACTTACTTTAATTATAGCAACATGTTTCTACTTATAATTTAGTTTCAAACTATATCTCCGAAAACTTACAAGATAACTTAAAATGATTAAGAAATTTAAGTTCTCTGTTCCAAAATTATATATAATTGATATATTTTAAATATTAATAATTAATTTAAAAAATGGTGTGTTTGCTGTTGAAAGTTGGAATCTAGTTTCCTAGTGTCATCAACAACTAATTCTGCTTTAAAATTATTTTCGTTTATTTTAATATTATAATTATGTTACATTATTATATTTATTTTAAATTATTATAACCACAAACACGTTTGGGATTTTCTTAACTTTACTAACTAAAATTAATAACAACGTTGTTATATGAATATGAGAGAAAAGGAATTTTTATGGTAAGGGAATCAAACTACAGGGTGACAGCTCGGCTTCCTGACTGCAAGTCGCCTCGAATTGTATTTCGTCTTCTTCAGAATCTGAATCATCTTTAAAATTGTCAATGTCAGGATATAGAGAACACCTTCGAGTTTTGATTTTAAGGTCATTCATGTCCTCAATCAAATAGCGGTCATTCCCAATAACTTTCGCTACCACGTACGGTCCACGGTATTTCGGTTCTTACTTTTTCGACTCGCTAGTAGCTGATGGAACATTTTCAACTACTACCAGATCACATTCTTTATATCGTTGTGGTTTCTTATGGCTACGGTGTTTCCATTTGGTACGTGCAGCTTCTATACGTTGGGCTGCTTTATGTCGGCGGGCAACCATATCATCTTGTATCATCTTGTAAAGAATCGTGTAAACGAGATATAAGCTGTTATATCTCGCTATTTAAAATCGAATATGAGATCATTTGGAGAAAAATTAGTCGTTGAGTTTATTTGTGTGTTAAGCATCCACTATAGTGATCGGAGTTCTTCATCCCAATTTTTATCATCGGATTTGAATTGTTGACTATGTAATCCATTTCGATTTGCTTCCTCTGATTGGATTCGAGTTTACGTTGAAGTATAGCAATGATCATATTCAATTTCGGATCTTGAATCTGCATAGCGGCTAATCAATCGTATGTTGAAATTTCTACACGTAAGATCATTTGCAAGCAATGATCTCATAATATAATTTTATTTATTTCGTAAATAAAGTTTTATAAATTAAAATACAAACACGAAGATAAGAAAATCCATTCCCTCAAAAATGATAAAATTTTCTTGCCGATAGTGGCGCGTCTTTATGACGAAAAGAAACTATTTAGAAGTTAGACGGATTTAAATAGCAAAGAAAAGACAAGGACAAAAATTTATTTAATTTATTGAAATTTGGTTGACTATACAACGCTGCTTCGAGTATTGCCAAGTGCTCATCATCAGTGGTCTTAGGAAATAATTGAATTTTTTAATTAGTGCCAGGCTTAGAACACGTGCTATTCAAATTAGAAGTGGTGACTAAGCATGTTTTTCCACAACTAGCCAAGGCTACATAAACCTTCAATGCTCAAGTTCCAGGTTTTTTTTTGTTTTTTTTTTTTGTCACTTTTATATTTAATTAGTGACACTAACCAAAGAACTTGCGGTGCTTTTAAATTAAAACGAGCTTATAAACTACAGCTTTATTTGGAAACACACGTTCAACGAATTGAAAGTTAATTTTTGAAGTTGCCTATTTTTATTTCAAAGCTATTCTTTTGTAGAGACATCTGTTATGCATATTTTTTACTGACTATATGTAAAGCGCCTTTTTAGATGCAATTTTACAAAGAACCTATGCAGATGTTTTTCTACAAGTTCGTTAATCGCGATTAGGAAAAGCTAAACAATATTCATATTTCCTATAATTCTAATTTTTAATGTTAATTTTTTCTTGCCAAATTTGGTCAGCCAAATTTAATTAAATTAAATAAATTTTTGTCCTTGTCTTTTCTTCGCTATTCAAATCCGTCTAACTTTTATATAGCTTCTTTTCGTCATAAAAACGTGCCACTATCGGCAAATAAAATCAATTAATATAAAAAAATAATATTAACATATTATATTATACTATATTTTCATTACTTTGTTTAATTGCAATTATGTTATTAAGTTTATTGTAATTGTGATTGTAATTATTATACATTATTATTATTATAAATTATAATTAATAGCACTAATCGTACAGTACAGTACGAGGGCCGTCCACCATACGGTGATGTTATACAAAAGTATTGGTCTAATAACAGCCGTGTATAGCAATTGAACAATACGTGTTTATAATCCCATAAAATCCCCAGATTTTAGACATTAGAGCAGCTATGAATATTTTCTTTCCAAATAAATTTTCTATCGAAAACAATGCTTAAACATTTTGCTTTCTCAGTGAATTGTATCGCAGAAGCTCTAATATAGGGTGGACAAAGATTGGGAACCCTATGATTTCTGATAAAGTCTAAGAATTCAATTTTGCTGGGGTTAACTCCAAGGCCACAATTTAGCATCCATTAATTTAGGATATTGAGACCATTCTGCAGAATATCCCTTAGTAGTATATATTCTAGCAGATGTTAACGAAATGTCATCCGCATATGCAATAGTCTCGCAATCTGCTCTCCTCAGTTTTTGTAGCAGTTCATTCATCACTATATTCCAGAGGAGGGGAGAGAATACGCCCCCTTGGGGAATACCGCTATTTACCCGCCTGTGTGCTGTTGATGCACCCATTTGTGTTTCAATAATTCTGCTTGGTTATCTGTTTATAATTTAGTACTGTAAGTACGAAGAATCGAACGAAGTCAAATTTGAAATATAGACTTCAATGATATCATACCAATGCAACGTCACACTTAATTGTGTTCTTCAAAATTGAAAAATTCTTTGTTATTTCTTAAAAGGCAATTCTTCTAAATAATGACAACTTCATGATATATAAATGAATTCACAAATATTTAATATTTAATCTCATAATTGTTTTTTAAAAAAAAACATTAGAATTAAAAATATAATTTTATTTAAATACGCAGTTTTATATATCGTTTTTATTTTTTGTATATATTCGCATATATATTGTATAATGATATTAAGAATTCTATATATTTACAAATATATATAGTTTTATATTATATAAACATATGTATTGTTTTATATTACATAAATATATATAGTTTTAATTTCCATGTATATATATGTAATATAATCTTTATACAGATATGTAATATATCTATATATACTTTCAAAATTTTCACAATAGTAGCGCATACAGTTTTAATAATTATAATATTATTTAATAAATTTATAATTCATTATATTCAACATATTTTTATATGTAACAAATGTAATTTAAGAGTAACTGCAAAAAGTTTAGCAACGTTAATTCACATTCACAACTAATGAATATTAAGAAATTGAGCTGGAAAAAATTCATAGACATAAAGTTTGTAACAATAATTTTTTTACAAATATTAAAAATCAAAATATTTATATTATATATATTTAGTTAATAATATTAAATTTTTTTTTGCGTTTTTGGAACGTGTGTACGTTTTTTATAGATAATTTTTTTAATTTTATATTTTATTTTTATTTTTGGAAATGTAGCAATAAGAGTTTGTCTTTTCCATTGTATAATATGTATTAAAAGACTTTTTATTTTTTGTTTTATATTATTTATTTATGAATTTATTCATTGTTTTTAATGTAACAATCACATATAAAACGACAAAAAATACAAAAGGATTTCGTTGAATATGCGATTTTTAGAATTTATAACCTTTTCATTTCAAAACAATTTTATTTTTATATTATACATAACTTTTTGTTTTTAATATAGTTTATTTTGTAAATTCACAATAAATTAACACTAACACAGCAATTATTAAAAAATGAGTAAAATTAAAATCACAAGATTTGTTTTTTATTTTCATTAAATATTTTTGTTGTTAGTAATTCGTGTTGACCCAATAAAGTAGCGCGTGCGCATAAAAATTTATGTATTATTCTCGATTTACTATTTTTGGCATAATTTTAATTACAAAAATGCAGTTATGTTCTATATTGTTCAGATACAATTGATACTTATGTCATTCATACCTGGATATGGAATGCATTCATCCTTAAGTGATTTGTAAGATCATATGTGCATATTTGATATATTGGACAATTTTACTAGTGTGGATCTCAACAAATCTTTCTCCACACATATACAAAAGTATCTGATATTTATGCATATACTTATATAATACACAATACAAAATAAGATAACATCAATTTATATTATAATTATTTATAACATTTTTAAATACATTATACTATTATAACAGTTAACTTATTCATGAGCCTGAGATTCTTGCTGTACTAATTTGAAACGTCGTGGGGATTTGATAGATCCTTGATGACCAAATAATGCTTTTAATTGACCTTTCTGGGCAAGTACTTTGCGTATATAACGCGAGACAAGTATCTGTGGGCGTTCCTGCCATTCATTCATGACTTCTTTGGGTGAATTAACCTAAAAATAACATAATAATTGAATAAATGATCTATATATATTGTACATATTGTACATATAAATATATATTCTAAATAAAACTAACCTGATCACCATTTAGGCGATTTAAAAGTGCAACGCAGACAACTGCTGCTTTGATCCCTGCATGATATGTCAATGCTGCAAAAATTGTGCTCTCCATTTCAATATTTACAACTCCATTTTCACGCAATTTTTCCAAATACTCCATTTTATCATTTTCACTAAATTCACAAAAAGCACCATCCAAACGTCCCTGACCTTTAATAAAAAAATATATATATTTAATGTTTAAATACAAAATATTTAATGCAAATGCTACTATTTCACTCACCTTCATAGAAATCATTTGTGCACAATGTTTTGCCAATGATGGTATCATAGGGATCATCAGTACTAGCTAATGACTTAAGTTCACGCGCTAATTTCTTATCTAATTTGGCAGGACGATGAACGGTCTTACCTAATATTGTCTATAAATTATATAAGCTATATATTTACATATTACAATAGTTTAAAAACGTGATACTTACGAATTCGTGTGAATTTCTAAGTTGACCATCTAATGCATCTTCGGTGATGATAACAGTGCCACCCTCAACTCCAATACCACCGCAAGTGCCAATACGTATAAATACTGGATCATGGCATTTGGAATGGTACATAAGTTTAATCATTTCATGCATTAATATGCTTACTGAGGGCGTTCCCATGCCGTGACTAACGCAAAGCACTGGACCTACTTTGTACATTGAGTATCGATATGAATAGGCGCTTATATCCTGCAGTTGATGCCCTGCAGGTAATTTATAACCAATTTCATTCATTATGAAATGTGCAAAGTTTTCCATGCGCTTTGGTGTTCCGCCCATGCAAACAAACTAAAAGTAAGAATTGAAAATATTTTTAATCTTTAAAACATATATTTAAAACATATATAAAAACATATATAAAGAATTAAAAATAAATATAAAATCAAAACAAATATAACTCGAAATAAAGCTGTATATATTCAATGATTTAATTAGTTGTGTTATTTATAATTGTAATAATTTTTTTTATGTTCATTTTTTTTCTCTTTTAAATCACCTTTTTATAATTAACAAGAATTAAAAATTCAGTATATTAATATTTAAAACCATTTACATAAATTTCACGACTTAAGCCAGTTTTGTCAAATTTGCATTTTGCGACTTGTTCACGCAAATAAAATGTATGTATATATAGATTGATTGAATTATATTTATTAATGCATTTAAACTAGCTTTTTCTTCACAATATGTAAATAATACTTTTATTTCACTATTATTTATTTTAAAAGGTATTTTGCAAAAGTTGTATTTATATCCAATTATTCCTAAGCGTTGTTCAAAATATTTATTTAGTTTGATTATTAAAAATTATATTAACTATTATAAATTAAATATTATATATATTAAATATTTAAATATATTAAATATTATAAAATCGAATTCAACTGCATCATAAGAGTGAGAGAGAGAGATAACATACATAATTATGATCTCCAAAAATATGTGATCTATTAAGAATAAATATTTCATGAAATAGTAATAAATTAAATAAAAATTTTTTTAATAGAATATGCCAAAAATGTTTGTAATAGCCATATTAAGCGTCGAACTTTGTCTTTCCGCTGGCCAGTTGCATAAGAATTGAAATTTAAAGACTTTTCAATGGATAGCATTGAAACAAATGGCTCTTCAATTTAATTTAAAGCTGTGGTTACCTTAAAGAACTTTGTAATGAATTGAAAAATAGAAATGAATTGAATCATTTACAGCCATAGTTGTAATAACCATGACCCGATACAGTTGTGTTAGATTTTATTAAGTTTTAATTATTATTTAGCTTAAGAGACTAAACCACATTAAGAGTAAATTATTACATTGGTTTATTAATTAATTTAGATACTAAATTACACACAGAATAAGTTAACTTAAAAGTTTATTTTTTTCAGTAGTGGAGTTACCTAAAAGTATGCCTCATTAAAACTTGATGGAACTGTGCAATAATTTGGAAATCTTTCAAATACAATAAAAACAATTTCAACTCAAAATTAAATTCTAAATTCTCAAATGAATTATATAATAAATAACAAATTAATTTATATAAAATTACTTATACAAATAAATTTTTATGTCATGTATATATTTATTCTTCTTCTGCACATTAAAAATTTTTTTCCAAATACTGCGTCAAACAGCAAAGATCTGAAACGTTGTTCTTTATTGATAATAAACATTATTGAAGCTTTTTTGACTTTGCTTATCAAATAATAGTAATAGAAAACTTGAAATTTTAAAAAAAATATTGCAAATTATGTTTTTCTACTTATCATTTCATAGCAGATAGTTCAAGTTCATATTTGTTATGATTTTTTAAAATACAAAATGATTGAGTATTTCATTATTATCTACAATATGTTATTGTCACTCACCTTAACATCACCGAACATTTCCTGTAAATCATGACTTTCACTGCCTAATGCTAAATGATAAAGTATATCCTGATCCATAAGTTCAATATTTGAATTACGTAATTTCACTGTACCATCAGAGTATCTAAAAAATTGCGAAAAATATTGGTTATATAATTTGTTATTTATTTGAATAAATGATTCTTAATTAATAATAAATATAATTATATAGCAATTTTTCATTTTATTTTGTTATTAAATAAATTTATTTGAACATTACAAAATAAACTAATAAATATATATTTCTTTATCTAATAATATTTAAAAATATAAACAAAATTTTAAAGATTTGGGAACATTTGTAAATAACGTTGAGGGACACTGTAGTTAATATACTTTATATATATATTAAAGAATGTGTTGTTATGGTTTCTACTACATAAAAATTCAAATTTTCAAATTTGATGTTTTTTTTTGTATAAGTATTTAGACTCCCTACTGTCTAGATATATATATTAAAGAAGAATAACAAATGTCAGTAGGAAGTCCTTGTAAAATAAAAAAACAGATCAAATTTGAACATTTGAATTTTTATGTAGTAGAAATCTTTCCTTAAAATGTAAAGATTATGGAGTATATATGTATGTATTGAAAGGGATATTCTATCAAACAATAGATTTGTAATAGCATAAAAAAATTATAACATGAACAAAAATAAATTTAAATAACTTAATTTAAATATAATGTTTTCAAAATAAAAATGTATAATTGTTTAAGTTTTTTTGAACTTTTTAGAATATTTTAATTTTTATTTGTGATTGACTTTTATTAAATTAATAGGAAAAATGATAAAAATAATCAAATTTTCAAAAAGTCACCATTAAGACTTGTATCTATGACTTTTAATCAATGAAAAATAACGCTATGTTAACATATAGAATCTTCAACCATTCACGAAAAAGCGCGTTTCTGAAAGTATAAACACTCTGAAACTTTTTAGTGATGGTTTTGGTCTGTAAAATGTTCTATACTGAGTATTTAAGCAAATTTATAACTGATGTTTGATATTTTTGTTTTAAGTAAAATTGATCATTTTAATCGCTTAGAAATTGCTCAATTGAGAAATGTTTCTAATCGGAGAAGACAATTTTCATCAATTTGCTAATTTCGTTAGAACATACTATGATAGATTTATTTGTATTGAAAACTGAGAAGAAGAATGTTAAGAAACATATACAATATAAAATAGTGCTAGTTTATTTTCTTAATTCAAAAAAAAATGTTTATTTCTCTGAGATTAACAATGAAGTAATTTTTTTTGATATCTAGTACTCTTTCTGAGTACTTTCTGTAATGTCATGATTTGTTTAATATGTAAGAAATATTTATATTATATTTCCAAAGAACTGTGATAATTTATTCTTCAATATTTGTTTTTATTTACCTGCTTCTTTATTGTGAGTGTTTGAACCCACTAAAACCACCTCTTAGGAATGAACAATTCCACCGCAATGTCTCCATTTCATTTCAGTAATGAAGTGGAAGAGATATGGTCAAAAGGTTTTATACTTAGTGGTCTAAGCCAGATTGTGAGTATAACAACCGCACCTTTTGTAAATACAACATTCTTATGGGCTTAGGCACTTACTGAAATTTTTTGTATCAATCGTCTTAAATATTGGTATTATAACAACTGAATAAAACGTTTATCTTCTTTTACCAATACGAAACTATATTTTAAATCTAAATTTATTGTTGTAAACATATTCTTAAATATACGAGTGTGCTTCATAAACATATTTAATTTAAACTTATTTATATTTTTTTCCACTCTATGTACATTTGTTACTTATTATATGGTTGGAATGCATATCAGTCACTATATGCAATTTTGTCTGACTGCAATAATGAATGATATTTTGCAGACTATTTAATATTAAATATTTTATATTAAAAATTTATACTCGTATGTGTAAAGTCAAATTTGGATCATACACCATAATAAAAATTTTTGAAATTAATTAAACGTTGTCATACTTGCTGAATACCATAGGTTTTTTTGTGCTTTTTTTAACATTCATTTTATACGAAATATTTAGCAATTTTATCAAATTTCCAAAGAAAATCTTTAATCAGTTGATCACGTACAACCAACTAATTTCAAAGCCGAAGTTCCAAGTATTTAACAATAATATTTTCAATAATTACTTTATTATAAAATGAATTGTTGGTAGTGATAAATGAAGAACAAATAAAAGTGTTAATTAACATTTTAAGGAATATTTTATTGCGGTTCGAAGTACTTTTTCTTTTATATAAATTCTATTATAAGACGCAATGTGAAAGTTAAATTATTTTTGGTAGGCCAACATTTGTTAAATATGTTTATGTCAAGTGTTTTATCTTTATTCACAGTTTATTTTTTTAAATTGTTGTCTTATGTAAATCTACGTTTTATCGTTCGAAATGATTTCATCGTGACTGCAGAAGTCAGCCGACTACCATTAACAGTAATCACATTACTCATTTCGATTACATTTGAATTTAATTTCTTCTTCTTCTTCTATGTTTGTTTTTGTTTTGGCAAATGGCAAAATGCTTATGTATGTGCTTGTATTTGTGTCACCGACACACCCCCTTAATGTGTTTCACTGTATATGACGCAAACCTTGGCAAATATTTGATAATATTATTTGTTTTCAAAGTTTTTTTTGTTTTTATTTTTGACATTTTATTATGAACACAATTTCATTAGGGGAAGCCTTAATTGCAAAGAATTGTCCATATTTTCCCCTAAATTTGCATTGTTAATGTTATATAAAAGTCGGCTCCATTAAATGAAAGACAATTAAAAATCGATTAAATTCTTAGAAAAAAAACATTTTTTTACGTGCTTTAATATTTTTGATCTACTTAAGTCAATAGAAATAACAATGAATTGCTTAAGTTAAGCTGAAATTAAAATCAGTTATTATGATTTTTTGCAGGTCTCTAGCTGTTATTAAAATCCAGTTTGTTAGAAATGACAATGATTAATGAATAATGATTTTTTTTTATAAATATAATTTCCAAAATTGACATATAATTATAGTAAATTTTATTAAATATTATGACCCAATTGTATCAATTTTATTGCAGATTAACTATTTTTCGTTTAGCTAAAGATGGCATGATTATTTGTATCAGATCGATAATACTTTTTTATACTAAATGAATCATCAAATTGGAATATTAAAATAACATTGCAATCATCATTTCATTTTATTACAATGATTTATCTATAGGTTTGATAGTTTTATATACCTATGTTTAAAGACAAATTTTTTGTATTAGAACTGCATATACAATAAATTCCAAACTATTGTTTTACTTAATTGCAATTAAATTTTTTTCATTTTATCTTCTCATTTTCAATACGTTATAAAGATGCAATTACGAGATTTAAATATACATAGATAGAAATCATCATTTTATTTTATTACAATGATTTGTAGATAGGTTTGATAGTTCTATATATATTTGACGACAATTTTTATATTAGAACTGCATATACAATAAACTCAAAACTGTTGTTTGACTAAATTTCAAGTCAATTTTTTTCATTTTATCAAATCATTTTAAATACGTTTCGTTCCGTTTTCGTATATAGTTTGAGGGCTCTATCATTTATGTACTTTTTGTTCGGATCAATCTTGAGATCCCTGAGGATGATATTCGTTCTATTGTGCTATTCAAATATAAAATTCCTTATCGGCTAGCAGACAAACCAAATGATAAACCTTTTATTGTACCATGGCACCTTAAAAAGTCTTCTCAAAGCCTGGCGAACAAAATCCAGCTGGCGAATAGTAGTACTCAACGCTACACACCAATATAAAGTATATATTATATCAGCTTCCTGTTCTTTGCATTAAAATTTTCAGTTTTGAATAGTGGTTGGAGGTGAAGAAGAATTTTGGCACAGCTTATTATTTTCAATTGAACATGTTTAAGCCATGTGAATCGTTTGATCATCGTAATGCCTAGATATTTAATGCTATCCTTCCAGTTTATTGCCATATCTCCCACTCTCACTCTCAACGGGTTCTGTCTCCTCTTACGCATAATGAACAGAGTCTTAGTTTTTGCATTATTGACTTTTATTTTTAATTTCTGAAAATACTCCAGGATGAAGTTTATATGCTCCTGAAGTGTATTGTTAATGTTGAGAACACATTTACTATTCTATTTTTTATAAACTGATTTTATTTATTTATTCTATTTTTTATAAGAAAACTAAATTAATAAACATAAAAATAATACTAAAATTAATATTGGATACTAAAATACATAGTCAATTTCATATAATTGTTTTTATAAAAATAAAATTTATTATTTGTGATAGATTATTCGTACAACTATGTGGCTTGCTTACTGGGAGCATAATTTTTTCATTTTTTATATAATTTTTAATAAAATATAAATATTAAAATATAAACATGTTATTTAACATACAAGTGACATGTTGTACACATCATTTATTTAAAAAAAGTACAAAAAATTTTAAAAAATTAAACATAAATTGAATATAAAAAATAATTTTCTAATATCATTTTAAACACTATTAGTGCTGTTTAGCTTATTAGAAATTTTTTAATAATAAGTCTAACATTCGTAATAGTTTTACCTTACAAACTGTATATTACTTTTCTTAAATTATTTTAATGAATTTAAAAATTAAATTGATTCGCGATACGATAATCTAAAACTATGATCAGATCAGAGTGTGTATTTTTGCGTGCCGAGTCAGATAAATGTTCTGATGCAACAACAATTAACACCAATCAATACAAGAGAACTTAGAATAAATGCATACTTGATAGATATCTTATATCGAGATACTGGTAGGTTACAGATCAGATGAGCAACTTCAATCTTTTTGTTTTCGGACCCACAGTTTTTATAGTCATTGTTAAAGAAACCTGCAATCGTATATGATTATAGGCACACCACGTCTAGTTTAGCATCTGCATGTAGCGTTTTGTCCACTTTTAAAGTATTTTGTTTGTATAGCTAGTTTAACTGAGGCTAAAGGGAGATTTAATTTAATTTTATATTACATTTTATTGCGCAAAATTTTTAATCAATTCCGCTGTCCTATATCTGCCTATATCTGGAGTATATAATACTCCTGCCAAGTATTTGGTTGTAACGACAACATTTAATGGCTCAATATATATTTAATAATACTACAACAGTTTATCCGTCCAATTAAAGCAATAATAATCACGTTAAATCACTAAATTCACAAGTCTAACAAAGTGTGTTCTTGTTATATATATACATGCATATTGAAAACTATTAAAATGCCCATGGGTGGCACGTGTAGCTGTGTTATTTAAATCAATGAAGCTTTAACGAGATCATAAGTGTTAGAAGTGGAAGTCTTAATGATTGCATTTTACAGATACTAGATTAGGTATGAGTAATTAAAATTTACGTATTAGATTAGTAATAGAAATTAAGCACAGTATTACATTTTTTTTTAAAAATAAAATATTTTTTTAATATTATTTAGAGAACAGAGTTATTTATTTCAATAGTACAAATTAATTATTTTATTGTTAAAATAAAAAAAAAATTTTTGTGGTTTAATTTTATAATCGACTAAATCGATTTTTTATTAATTTAAAATACACAAGTCTGATTTATTTTTTTGTTTATTTTAGTTCTGGTTTTGTACTATATATTTTTAATTCATTACATTGACCGTTATAAATTTTTTTATTAAACTGAAAATTTTAAGTAAAAAATATATAAAATTATATTGTTATTTGATTTAAAAAAAAAACAACATAATATAAGAACACATAAGAACTTATTAGGAAAGCATAACAATTGTAATTAAAAATGGGGAAGAACATAAATTTGTGTCCAATACGAAATTTAAAAAAACTGCTGTCCCATCAGAAAATATTATTTATCAGAGAAAATATCAGAAAAATTTACTAGATTGAATTCATTTATTTTAGTAGATTGAAATAACTGAGTTACAAGACCTGGCCTTTCTTGATGGTTTCAAAGTAATTTAAAAATCTTTCAGTAAAATAACATTAGTAAATTTAAGGACTGTACCAAAGTGACGTATTACTTAACATATTTCATCACCTCACCAATTTAATTAAGTATAACTGGTGTAAACATAACAGGGATCTTTTTTCAACCCTGTATAACATCCTAACATGTAACATCTGTTAAAATGATTTCTTATAAGGTGAGTTGTTATTGAATTATTTCTTCCTACCTTGTGAGTTTATGCACCTCTGAGAAGATGTCGTCTTCTTCTAATTCGCGTTCCAGCAGCTGTGTGCCATTTCCATTGCTGTGTGCGCGATCGAAATGCAGTTTGTAGTCATGGTGTTTGTGAGCGTCTGTTTCATCAATAACAAGTCCAGTTGGTGGCATTTTTTAATTATATATTTTTTATTTGTGCAAAATTTGAAATTTAAAAACACAACACAAGAATTTATTCAGTTTTATTTTCTGAAATTTTTATTATAATATTTATTCACTTTTCATAAATTCTCCCGATTTTATTTTCCTTCGTTTAAAATAATTCCAAACGTCTTACTGCGGCAGCTGTAGAAATCCAACTGAATTGTGTTTACGCCACGAAGCGATCTTTTATAATTTGTACTTGCAAAACATAGACAAATGTAAAGCACACAATACCACAATTTAGCAACACATTTAAGCAAAAACAATTCAAATATTTTTTTGTTATTTTTTACTAAACAAACTAAAAACGTCAGCTGTATTTTGCACTGTAGCTGGGAGCGTAACTACCAAATACATTGCCATATATTCGTCATAGAGACTCATACTGCTTTGTAGTCGTTTCATTCGCCGTTTTATGAGATGGTATGTATGTAGGTAAATATGTTTGTAAGACTATAGCTTTGGCAGATATACTAACTTCCACCTAATGAGACCATTTTTATGAGCAAAACAAAACGAAAAAATTGAAAAAAGAATTCAGCGAAAACATCATACAAAACATAATAGAAAAACACACGACTTGAACCAGTAAAACCAAAAGAAATCGGTTATCAGTTTGGACCCCTCAGCCACGGTTTGCTTTTTTCATTATTTTTATTAGATTTTTTATAATTAACAATTATTAGCTAATTAGCAGATAGTGTCAATATCAGCAAATAAAAAAACAATACTAAGTTGTGCAGATGCGTAATCAAAACATGCTTATCTTGAAATTTGCTACTAATTTGAACTACGGGAAAGCACAAATTGCATTATGATACCGTCGTTTACGGTATTTGTAGGGGCAGTTGGTACACTTGAAGTGTGTAGTACTTTTAGTTTTAATGAAGATTATTAAGTTCTGTTTTATTGATTAAATAATTTTCTACCAGTACCAGTGTCAAACTTAATAGTAGCTCTTCTTTCTGTTTATATTGCAGTATAATTGTTTACTTTATAATTTGTAATTTTTTATTCATTTGTGAAATAGCTTTGTGCTGCAAAAATTAGTTCTTTTTGTGAGCAAAGAGCATTGTTTTGTAGGACTTTAATATAAATATTTATTTACTTTTTTGTTTTGACTATACCATTCAGTTACAGTACCGACCTGCACATAAATAAATAAAAGTGCAAAATATGTTATATAAAAGCGTAGTATGTATTGTATTTAAGTAGACGTTATTCATGCATTAGCGCTCTTGAGATACTTAAATACTTACACACTGACTTACTAACATATTCTGAGCTGTTAACAATTTTAACGTAAATGACGAGCCTCTAAAGCACTTTTTTATAGCTTTTATCTTTAATTTGTGCTTCATTTTTCATTCATTTTTGTTTAACTTCACAGTTTTTAAAATTGTATTTGTTACGAAAATACATAAACAAAACATTTAAAATACGTATATGTAGTTATGACAAATTTAAATTATATATACCGACATGCTGTTGTATATAATTTATATATGAAGTTTTATTTAGTTTCCATGAAGTATTTTTCGTGGTTTAAGTTTACAGGGTACTTTTTTTAAAAAATTCGTTAATTTTAGTTAAAAACAAATGTTTATAAATTTTATATAATATTCATAAAATCATATTTGATAAATAAAAACTATAATATTTTCTCTAAAAGTAAAAAATGTTGATGAGTATATTTCGTGTATCGAGAAATGCAAAATTCATATGATATCCTAGGGGTCCATGGTATGAAACGCCATTCAACCTCACAAAAAAAAAAACTTGAATCATAAGGATATTATACACGTGATTTTATCGTATTATTTTATTTTTAAAAATATTAAATCGTACTACATATTACATAATATGATATTTCGAGCTCCAGAAATTTAGCTATATTTTTCGATGAGGCTAACATATCCAATGTTTTAGTATGATGTATTTAAAAGTGTAATATGTATAATATAAAAAATTAGTACTAAATATAATAAAGTCATATATGAAATTCATAAATAATTCCTTGGTCTAAAATATGAAAAACATTAATAGGAATGTGGCTGGAGTCAAAGAAAAATGTAACCGTAAAATAGAAACTTATGTATATTCAAAAATCTCTCCATATCCTAACAATTACTCATCCTAACAAAAATATCTTAAACAAAATTTTAATGTTTTGCCTAATATGTTTATGTAGATTTGGAAGATATAAAGCATCAAAACTAATTTATTTGGGGAACTAAAAAAATACAAAAATACAGAAATGCACAAATGCAAAAATTTACTTAAGTATATAAGTACATAGAAAATATAGAATATGAAGTGTTTTTAAAAAACAAAAGTTTGGACTGAACAGCTTTTTTAGAACTCTTTTAGCAGTTATCCTAGTTTCAGTGTAATCAAAATATTCACACATCTGTGGAAACTTAAAAGACTAACTACAACACTGCATTGATATACACAAAGAGTAAATACAAAAAAGTGAGTTATATAGTATAATAATTGATATTGAGGCTAATTGCACAAAATATAAATAACTCACTTTTGTGAGAAGTTCGTTTTCAAGATTTGTGTCAAAAGCCTTTAAAGCCACATGTAGCATAAACGACTCTAAAGTTTTATACTATAAATTCAACAGTGTAATTATAAGTCTTAAAATATCTTGATAGAAATAATTGCGGCATATGTTTAGATACATAGGTTTTTCATTATGGTAGGCCAGAGACAATTAAAGCCCTTCAATTTCCCACAATAAAAGCAAAGCGGACTAAACGGACTAGCTGATGTAATTTTTTTCTGCGTTCCCGAACGTAGGCAATTTCAAGGAAGTGAAAAAGTAAATTCCAGGCAGTTTTTATTATTCTGCATACGGTCGATATGCTTTTGAGTAGAGCTACTCAAGGGTGCTTTCGGGAGTTGTGATTTATGTTTCCTTAGAGTTAGTCAAGGGAAGCGCTAACCTCTACTGATTTAATTTTCTTATAATATTGCAATATAAAACACTGTGGATCCATTAACAGGGACCGTCTGAACATTATACGCCTTATTTTCTTATCCATGCTGCAAAAAACTGTGTGTTGTTTTTAACTGTCATTGTAGAAGTTGTGGAAATTTACATGAGAAAGATTCAATCAAGCAATTTCTTTGTAGCTGTTTAGTTTTGGCTAAGAAGTAAAAGATTTTCAAAGAAATACATCTTCGATAGTTTGTGAACTTGACTGTTAATCTGTCATCCATAAGAAAGATGTGTTAAGTTAGCTTAAGTTAAAGTGGATCGAGTTTTTATTTTTTTATGTTTTATGTATTTTACAATTTTCTATGCATATAAGCGTGACCAACTTAAAAGTATAACCTCATATGTATCTTCCAGATTTTGTTCTCTTGTTTTCCTTGTTTTCAAGGCCTTCAATTAAATTATATACCTGTTGTTGACTTATGTGTTTTAGATGTCAGTCGCAAGAATATTCAACCTACAGTTATTAAGTAGATGTAAAGTATTTTCTCCATCTTAACTTTATAATTAGGCTGTAAAAATAAAAAATATACTAATCACTTTTACTGTATTGTTTAAAACGGGATATTTACGTGATATACTTAATTTTATATACCTAATAGCGTTGATTAAATAAAAATATGCCTTTTATATAAAACACCATGAAATTAAACAATTCCAATTTTGGTTGAAGTAATTTAGATAAAGCTTAGTAGAAGTTAATTAAGTTCTTATAAATTTTTATACATTTCAATAGAATAAAACTGGTATCAATAAAACAAACGGTTTTCTCTGTTATAAATAAATTAAATAAAATTCTTTTGCATTTTTAATCACTTGTGGAATGACATTGACAATATTTAAATTACTAAACATTTACTAAAATTGAATAAATTAGAATCCAGAGATAAAAATTTGTTTAATATTGAACCACGTTGTATTTAAATATCTATACTAGTATTTAAACAAGATATTTATTTAAATAAAATAACATTTATATATATTTCATACAAATATATATTACAATTTTTTGTTATATATATACATGTTTTGGGCCTTTATCAAAGCGGTATATTTTAAAGTCTTTTAATATTAGTTTCAAAACATTATTTTTCTTTTGTCATCAAAATATAATAGAAAATAATATATTAGTAAAGTATTGAAAATTTTACGTCAGTGCGGTACCTAAAACTTAAAAATTATTTAAAAAGTAAAGAAAATAGAAGATCTTGAAATGTTAATAATATTCGCAGGCAAATTAAAATAAAAACGGAAGCAGAAAAAAAGGGTTAAATTTTTGTGAAATAATAAATTTAGATCATAAAACCTTTATAAGAAACTTTGAATATCGAAATGGACTTTTTTCCGTTTCGGCTTTATTAAAAAAAATATATCGGTTCGGTTGAGATTGCGGTTGTTAGTACAACAAAATTTTGGTAATCGTTTTATTCATTATTTTTAAAAGGCACAGTTAACGAATTTATGTATAAAAATTTCTATGTTAATAAATAAAAGGTGATTTTGAACTTTTAACATTCACGCATTAAAGTTTTATCAGCTGAAAAAATATGAACATACAAACGCAGGATCCGAATTGTAGAGTACTAAATCCAAAGTTCTTGAACTTTTTTTCGCTTTTCGTTGCGGTTCAGTTCTGTTTGGTTGAAATTACTTAAATTGTACACATATATGTATGCATACTTAAACTTCGCTGATTATAACAATTACGTATATTTCTTGTACTATCAGTTTATTTAAGCTTGCTTAAGATTTAAAAATCGACCCTGTGTTTTTTATGTAGTTACGGTTTTTACACATTTTTACTTATTTACAATACTTATTGTTTTAGTTTCATATTAAAATAGATTATGTTTTCTTTAAGTATTACTAATATTGCGTTAGCTGTTTATAGCAAATATGCGTCAGATGAAATACAAAATAAAAAAAAAAATATCCAATCCAAACAGTTGTTATTACTAACAGCTGCGTCAATTCAGCGAAATTGAATTCCAGTTAATAGTCGTCAGTAATAATTTTGATGGTTAAAAGTCACTGGCTCAAGTGCTACAGAAATAATATATCAATTCTGAAAAAGAATCTTAGCTGAGTAGTTAAAGCACGCGGTAATTGTTGTCTGGTATTTCAAAATAATGAAACCACAGACTATTTAGTGTACATTTTGTTAAAAATTTATAATAATTTTTTTTCGCTTTTCAAATTAGGTTGGCTTTTGCAGTGTGGCATACCGAAATTGACTAGTTTAAGTGTTTGCCACACAAAAACATTACTGGGTATTCTTTTTGAATGAAGTATCTATCTGATTTATCAGATACTCATGTTGAGTAAAGAAGATTTAATGAAAATTTGTACATTATTTGTTTTGGACTTTGTCAAATTTAGTACGTGATCAACACAACGAAGACCATTTTTTACTAATATCAAATGCGACATTATTGATAAGTGCGTAATCTGTCTTAATTAATTCATTTAACAATGCACTTATAATGATAACAAGTTTTCAGATAATTTTTATAAAAATTACATTTAAGAGATATTGCAATATTATCAATTAAATAAATATTGTTATTAAATATTTGGTATGCACTTTACGAAAGTATCTGTCTGGTATTATTAAGTAAAGTTCTGTTGAGTACATAATCTTGCCTTAATTATGTTTTTTTAATAAATTCATAAAACATCAAACCAAACAATACATATTTCAATATACAACACTTATAATCCGTTAAAATTGGTATTGATTTATTGCAATAAATAAAAGTATTGCGATTAACTAAAATAGGCTTTTAAGCTGGCCATTTTGAATAATTGCAATTGCATGAAACCTCAAATTTTGTTGTTACCTAGTACATACTAAACTTTGTAGAATTGCTATATTTCTAGTAGATCATAAATATCGATGAAATAAGTTGTACTGACCGTTTATTCGCAACAAACAAGATACAAAAAGTGTCATTTCTTCTTTAGTTTCGCCATCATTTCTTGTATAGTACTTTTTATAGACTTTTTAATTTAATAGATTTCATAAAAATATTTATTAGATTCAACCATCAATCATCACTTTTATACAGATTGTTGATGTTCATTTATATTTATTTTTTTTTAAATAATTTCCTGTAACACATTTATTGTAGGAACCATCAGCCACATAAATATAAGATTAAATTGCGTAAAAAAATGCACATTATGTTATATGAATTTATTTCATTTAAATATTGTTGTTATAACTTACAAGGACAGGAGTAAGTTGGTATGTTAAGTTTGAAAAAATATTGGTTACTAGATATATATATCTTATATTACAATGTTGTTTGTTTGTTATTGAATGACATGAATGTTGTTTAAAGTGAAGAGAAAAGTAAGATAAAGGAATAGCAAGAGAGGTGAGAGAAAGACATTGAAGTGAAAAAGAATGAAAGAGAGAAATGAAGAGAGAGCAAGAAAGATAGAGAAAGAGGGAGATGGACAAAACAAAACGAAGAGAAAACCAAAAACTGAGGTTTATATTTAGGGTACCTATCAAAGTCATGTTATGTAGAGTGTTACGGGTATATTAAAACACATGTAATGCAGAGTGTAACATTAGTTTGTCAATTTTCTATTTTTGCTACTAGTTTTGTACTTTTTGGTTGTGCCTAAATTTTAAAGGAAATATATACATATTTATATATGTGGCAACAGTACGAACGACATGGCAACCCTTACAAACAGTCGAATGTCACTTTCACAAAACGGATAACTTTGGCAACTCTAAATAAGAGAAAACTATAAGTAACACGATGTCAAACAAAGGGTACGTGTTGATATTAAAAAGTAGTTTGTATTACATTATATATCTTGTATGCTCAATAAAATAGTTGACAAAAACAACTAAATATACATACATAAAATACGACTTTGACTGAGTGAGGAGCCACATATAGCCCTGAATCTCATGACCGAATTTAAGCCAACATTTATTTTTTCTCTCTCTCTTTCTCTCTATTTCAGTATTTAGTTAGCATTGAAAGCAACAACAATTTTGATTTTGACGTGCCCGTGACACTAGTCAAAACTATATCTTTTGGGCTTTGATGAAAATGCATGTTATGCAGATTGTCACAGAAATTGTAATAATTTGCTTCTAAAAGACATAAATGTTGATATTTATTACTGAATAAGTAACGAGGCACAGATAGCCTCGACTTTCATGACCAAATTTGAAGTGAAATATTGTGTTTTCTGCCATTCTCAATTTTATAATTTGCATTGAAAACAACAACAATTTAGCTTATGAAACTCTACATAACATGACCCTAAGAGAAAGAATTAAGAGACAGAGAGAGAGAGAGAGTAAGAGGAGAAAGCAGAGAAAAATGAAAAAACGGCTAATTGTTTATAATATTTGGGTACTTAACATGTTTATAAAAAGTACATTGGAGATTATTTAGAGGAAGAAACATTTTTGGCTTATATTTTATAAAATATGTGTTTATGCAACACATTAAGTTATACTGACTGAAAGTCACTTAAAGGTATAAGCAGGTTTGAATATCAATATGATAATAAAACTTTTTTCATATTATTTTGATTTGTTGATAAAATGAACATAAACTCTAGATGAACTACCTTAAATATTGGGACAACAACATTTGTGATATTTCCCATAAAAAGTTACAAAATTATCACAGTTTCAAATAGACATTTTGAGCAATATATATATTGATATATTATTTAATCCCATATGCAGATCCTACAATACAGACAAAACTGTGTCTCCATAAAAGACACTAGAAATGCACACATGTACAATAGACAGAAACACCGGCGATCATAATTAATATCAGTCAAGAAATTAATTTACTGATATCCATTCAATATTCTTTAACTATTGAGGGCAATGGAACTAGTTAAGAATTCATAGAATTACTTAGGGAAACGTAATTAATAAATCTTCTTGTCACACTACGTTATTATCATATGTTGCCATCATATTGTAATAGAATGACGTCTACTAGGCAACGCTACGAAATCAACGCTGCAGTTTAATAAGCTTATCTTATAATATCTAAACTTAAAATAAATCAAATCATGTAAATTATATAAATTAACTATTCAAGTTTTATAAAAAGCAGGCGATTGAAATATAGTTCGTTGATGTTTGATTGTTCATCACTTTCATATGAAAATATCTTCTTCACGAATACCTAATAATTTTATTTAATTATTATATATATCACAATAACCTGTTTAAAAATTAAACAAATTAGTTGAAATTTTAAACTGTGATCTCTTTGATAGATTTCTAGTTATATTCTTAAATAAAAAATTGTGTATGAAAAATTTTTAAGAATACTGGTTGAAGGGTATCACAATTTTATCACAGCTAAACCTTTCCACTTATTCTAATTTATTCAATTACATACTTGATTCTATGCAAGCAATACTTTGCTTATTGCATCTTCCCGTATTTCGAAAACTCTGAGCACTGCATAGCAGTGACATTGCATAATATCACCGATTTCCAGCTCACATTTTTACATATACTTACATGATATGATAACATATTACACATAACACAAATTTCCTAGATTATTTGCGACTAATGTGATTAACTTTTGATTGCATATAGAAAATCAGTACAATAATGCAAGTACCATAAATGATATTACTTATACTTGTATATACTATAAATGATATATGGTAAGTAAATACAGTAAAGTGTTTTGCAGTACAAAATTTTGTATGCTGCTTAAAAAAACGTTGTATTGCCTTAAATAATAAATATTTTAAGTGTTAAATGTTAGACAAACTTGAGATATTTTTAATAATGGATTTTTTTGTTGTAAATTATACTTAATAATACACATGTTAAACAAATTCAATAAATAGGTTTTTATTTTTTTTTTCAACTTAATATTTTCTTTAAATAACAAACATTTATATAAGAACTATAAGGGTTTATTAGGTAAGGAATGGTTAACTGTTATATTTTTAAACAAAGTACGAGTATATTTACATATAAACACAATTTGAAACAATAATGAAGGGGAATGAGAAACAACCTTTTGTTAAAAAAATTCTTATTGAACATTCTTAATTACAAAAAAAAAAAAAGAAATGGGAGAATACACTGAACTATTTTTAATTTTAAATCATTTTAAATAAAAAACAAGAAAACAAATTTCATTTATGTACATATACATACACACATTCATATATATATATCTATTAGTTTTGAATTGAAAGCCTGGTTTTGATCTTATTTTGATTACTAACCATTAGTAGAGTTAGTCGTAAGACTTGAGCCATTTGAATTCTTACATACCATAGTTAGTTTTATGAATTCATTTAGTAATATAGATGTATCTAAGAGCATTCGATTTTTTGTTTTATTTATCTCATTTGAATAAGTAGCTACTATAGAGCATTTAGAATTATTGGATTGAGACTACTTTTTGGAAATATTTTAAGATTACTCTTAAATGATTGAGTTCAATCACGGTTTGTATTAACCAAAATAGTACCTACTTACAACATCGGTACATAAGGTTTCATATTATAGGATATATACTTAGAGTGTACTTCAAACAGGGTAAATATTCGTTTATATTTAATAAATACGAGTTATTTTTTAATCAATTTTGGTATTGAATTCAACCTATCAATATATATTCTTTGCAATATTGCAATATTTGCTATTTCAAGTGGTTATCAATTCAATTTCTCATACAAAATTCGAAATTGTACTAAAATTGTATTCAAAATCCTATGAGTTTTCTTTTAAAAAAAATGTAAATATTCATAAATATCTGTACATTCCTTAATCTTTTCTCGTAGAAATATGTATGTATGAATGCTGTTTCGAACATAGTTTGGTTGATATAAACACATTTTATTTGCATATAAAATGTAAGATATTTATTCCAAATAAATGTGCTTGAACTCTGGCATGTTAAGGTAACCTTGGATTTGGTTATAAATTAATGTGTCCTTATGCTTGCTCATTGGGCGATGTAACTATAATCCATTAAATCAGGCAACAAAAGATACAAATGTGACTCAGGATAGATAAATTACGCTTTTTATTAGTTGTACTATGACATTTTAATAGGTTTTTTTTTTCGTGAGTTACCAAAATTGCTAATTAAATTAAACTTACTAAACTCAATGAAATTAGTTAATAAATTAAATTACTGACAATAAAATAAAGTTAAAAATGAAAGAAATTACTTATGCGCAGAAGGTGTACTTCGAAATTTAATTTTAATTAGTGATAGATTCAAATACAAATATGTATATAATAGTAGATTATATCCATTATTATATTATTTTATATCCATTATTATATATTATAATATACTTTATGTATAGAATACCATATATTTTAGCATATACATATTTTTGAAACAAAAATTATGCGTATTTATTCGTATCCACTTTAATAACTTTTTTGCATTTATTTGGATATATATTATTGCTTTTTTATAGACGCTATTTCGATTAGAACTGCCTTAAATTATCAGGATAATATTCTTTGCTTTGAGAAAAGGAAAGAACATACGGAAGTGAATCCATTTTTCATTTTTACTAAAACACACGGAGTCAAAGACAAATATTCAAAATTAATTTTCGATGTTAGAATACTTTTCTTCTTGAAAAAGGTTCATCCAAATATCGCGTTAGTGGTGAGTGCGGCAGGGCGATAAATGTAAAGAAGTTCTTTTATTCATGGAAATTAAATCCTTTTATTTGCAATCATTTTACATTTATGAAACTTATTTAATATAAGCTTAATAATTAAATTAATATAGAATAAAATTAAATAGTTTTTTGATTATATATTATTTTATGATTTCATAAAGTTTTTTCAATCGCATTACATTTATAATGCTTATTAATAGTTCTTTTACTGTTCGTAATTGGAAATTGTAATGGTGCTTGGGGGTTTCCTGCTTCAACACCTTCAAGCGTTTTGGATCCATCTGTATACCTTTTTTGCGAATCGTCATGTAACCATGTTGGGTTGGCATTCCACTTCTCCCCTGATAGGAAGATGATACTATATATCTTGGTGAAATTGAGTACTGAGTCTGTGTTGTCAATTGCTTGGGTCATATATGTAACGTTTTCCACTCTGGTAAGGATTTGTAGGTGTCCAGTGAAATTTCCTGGTTTGAATTTTTCTTTCAGGTGTATTGAAAGCGCTTGAATTGCAGCTTCCTCTTGTATTGCTAGGTGTAGCGGTGGTAAATTTAGCAGTGCTTCCATGCCAGCAGTTGGGGTAGTTCTCATGGCTCTCTTGATATTTAGGCACGCCAGCCTCTGTAATTTGCTCAGTTTAGATCTAGTTCCCTACCATATCAATGACCCACATAGTATGATGAGGTGAGTTTTTATCCAAGATAATTCGTAAATATTTTAACTCTTCCTTTAGGGACACCTCTATATTGTTTATTGTTAGTATGGGGATATCAAACGCCATTTTCCTGGTAAATGGTATAATGGTGGTTTTGGTTGGATTAATTGACAGTCCTTCTTTCCTACACCACTTCCATGTTGTATTAAATGCATCCTACATTAAGTCCCTTATAGTCCTTTTATGGTTGCCTGTAATGATTACTGATATGTCATCTGCATATCCAATCGTTTTATGCCCTTTGTTGTTGAGGATTTGTATTAGGTTATCTGCTACTAAGGACCATAACAATGGTGAGAGTACTCCCCCTTGCGGGCATCCTTTTACTGCTGTAATACTAAGATTGACTTCTCCTAAAGTGGCTGTGATTTTTCTTTGGTTTAGCATATTGGTTACCCATTTCACTATTGCTGGATATGCTCCTCTATTGGAGAGTATAGAATAGATAGATCTAACCTATTGTTTTAAAGTTTGCATTATCGATTATCAATGTCCATAAAGGCATCGAGAGCTGCTTCCTTTAGATTAAGTGTCTTTTTTATAATTTGAACAATTGTATGAAGTGCCTTGACTGTAGATTTGTGACTGTAGAAAATTTGGAATTTTCTGAACCAGTATAAATATTGAAATAAAATTTTCAAATTGTAATATGTAATATAGTTTTTGCCAATGTCAATTTGGCTAGAATTTCATAAAATTTTAAATAACTTAAGAGCTTATGAGCGAATTTCTCCTTGTTTTTATTTGAAACTGTATTTTTATAAATATACATACCCTAAAAAAGTAAACATTTCTTTTTAAATAATTAACTATTTCTTTTTGAAAATTTTGTATGACGGTGGGGTTTCATAATGGGGAATATCATGAAGTTTTTTGAGTCTTTGTAATATAATATAAGTATTCAGTACACCAAATTTTTTTTCTACCTATTACAGAGGCATTCCAAAATTAAAAAACGGATGGTGTATGGTGCCAAATACAATTAAAAAAAAGTACTTTATTATTTTGATAATATCTGTTATATTTTATTATTGTTTAAACTAGTAACCCAGCGCTTTTAGCAAGCACTAAATTTTTTTTTTCTGATTCCAGACAGATGTTAATTGTTAAGTAAATTTTAAAAGTTGTGGTTTATGTGTTAATTTTAAATTACTAGGACTAAACTTGATAGTTAAACTGCATTTAAATTCCAAATTAAGTGCACGTACGCTATGGGTGTTAATTCTCGGATCCACAATTCAAATTTGAAAGGTCTCAATTTTTGACACTTGCAATATAAAAATTATACTTGGCCAAGCAACAAAATTGATGTTTCCAAACACCACTGAAGATAAATATTCATTTGAAAGAGTTTTACTGAAAGGTCAAAAAATTCAATTA
This sequence comes from Teleopsis dalmanni, assembly GCF_002237135.1. NCBI lineage: Eukaryota > Metazoa > Arthropoda > Insecta > Diptera > Diopsidae > Teleopsis > Teleopsis dalmanni. Next base: position 172,566,435 of record NC_051847.1, read on the forward strand.
TCAAAAAATTATTTATATGAAATTTTCTTGATATTACATTTTTTATAATAGATTTATTTTAAAATATACAATATAACAATTTAATTTCTAAATAAAACTAAACCTTAATTATTTGCAGCTTTCATAATGTCTATATTTAAATTTAATTTAAAAAAATCCCTTCGTAATGAATATTTTCACTTTCACTTATAATATAAGCTGAAAAAATATACAAAAATGAACATTGAATCCAAATTTGGATACTTTGTTAATCGTTTCAATTTCCACTTGATTTCATCTAAAATATTTAAGGAATTGAATTTCATTATAATGACGGTTTTGACATTTTGATTTATGTTCATTTCACGTGATGTGCAAATACATACAAAAAATTTGAAATGACAATCTATTAAAATGACAGTAAAGCATCTCCATGTCCTGTATGTAGGCATATCCATATACTTTTAAATGAATTGTGCCAAGCATGTTTAAACATTTCACAATAGAAAATAGAAAAATCCCTTGTTCTTTATCGTAGATTTGTTTTCAACACTTAAAAAACCTTTTAAAATTGAAATCCAAATAAAAAAATCAATGACAGAATCATTTTGTGTCATTTGAAATGGATATTAAATAGAAATAAGCAAAATTCTAGGAAGAACTAGAATGATGCCAATATAAATAGCTTAAATAAAAAGAAACAATGTAAGAATAAAACACATAATAAAAGAAGGCAGATGGTTACTACTCCGATTTAGACATTGTAGGCTTGTACCATGTACTGTTATAATAAATATACTTATGTTAAACTTCATATTATATATTTTGTATTTACATTTAAATTTAAATTTACATTCAATATGATGTATAGAAAACATCATATTTTTCAATTTATTTTTATTTTGTGTTTTTAATTATTCACACGAAAACAATTATATATATATTTATTTATTTTAATGAAAAAAGCTTTTAACTTAAGTATTTTCTAATTTACCTAAGATTTAATTTGTTTTCACGACTATTCCAAAATTGCATTTATTAGTATATTTATTGGACGGAATATATTTATGTTAAGCTCCTAAAAATTAGTATGTGTGTTGGCAAATTGTAGCAAAGTTAATGAATTCAGCCACTTAGCATACATTTAGGCGCAAAGGTGTTGCCACATTTGATGTGAAATCAATTTCACAATTCAGTGCCTAAAGGTTATATCTATTGTCATAATATGTTTTAGTTCTTGTTTGTGCTCTGGTTAATGGGTTTTCCTTAGTTTTGCCCTTGACCAAACAAGAATGTGTTACATTTTGGGTGTGTTTCCGGCTTGCAATCAAGAATTGTTTCACCAATAACACGAAGCAAAAAAGCAAAGTAACATAACATTTACTGATGTATGGGCATAGGCAACTGTGTAAGTATTTTGATACATTTCCTACATTCCTTTTTTTGCTAAATTGTATGGAAACTTTCTTTTTGTCTTAAGTTTTTACTTATATCATTGTACTTGGCTCAACTTTGAAAGTGCAGTTTCCTAAAAGTTTTCTCGCCTTTTCGAGAGTTCAAAGTTTGTTTTGACATAAAAGTTGTTACGTTCGTACATTTTTTGTACTTTACACAATATATTTTGACTTAAACAATAGCTTTTCAACTGGAGGCAGGGTAAAGCAAAGCAAGAAAAGATATTCATTACAAAAATTATATTTTCATGACCCTTTTAAATTGCTTTATTATTTTACTTACTCGTCAATTTCTTCCTCAGAAACCGAGTGACTATTACTAGTTAGGAGAGACATGTTGCTGTATAGTTGCTAACGCAAATGACTTCGAATTTGTTGCTGCAAGTAAAGAAATAAAAAGTTTATTGATAATAAATTGATTATTTATAATTAAAACTTAAGCAAAAAAAAAGGTACACTAAAGGAAAATTTTGATATTAAAAAGATATACTAATTAAACACTGATTGCTATATGTTTCTTTATTTCTGATATTTTGCTTTTAATTAGATAGGATACTAACAATGTACCATAAGTATGGGAGTAGCTACATTAAGCCCACAACCTAAAACGAAAGTCATATTTTTAATGTTCTATTATCAACATGAAAGCAACATATATGGTATTAACGATAATTTTTTCAAACCTTTATTAAAAAATTAAAAAATATTAAATAAAAACAACTGTTATTTAAAAAATTCCTTATATCTTAAAAATAATATTTTTTATAGATAAAAAAATTACTAAATACAAGTATTGTTAAATAAATTGGTAATAACTGCACAGAAAATATTTTAAAATATTTTTCTATTACTTTTTTAATCTAATAATATATAAAAGTTTAAGAGATTCTTTTGGTATCTATTTAATACGTAAAAATTCTAGTCATTTTTAATAAATGAGGAAAGAAAATATTTTGTTTATGGATTAAGCAAAACTTTATAAATGAATAACCATTTTTGAAGAATAAAGAAACTTCTTCGACAATGAACTTCTTCGATGAATGTGTTATATAAAATTCAAAATATGTCGATAGAAGGTAGCCACATAAAGTTGACTAACATTATTGTTGTTGTAAGAGAACTTTGAAACACTATAAGAGAATTTACTTATTAAAAATTTGTCAGCTATATGGATGCTACTTTTAATCACAATGGATCAAAAATATAACCGTGTATCCACCCCAAAGTAGTGACTGCAAATTTGGCTTTCAGCATAAGATATATGATTTTCTGCATCTATTTATAACTATATTGCTGACATAGATACACAATTATTCAGCAAAATCGAGAGAGTAATTAACTGGTTTGCTTTTCCTAAATATTATAAAAACCGTTTTAAATGCAATAAAGGTTATGAGTTCTATATATAGACAATATTAGGCGATACTACAGAAAACTTAAATAGAGAAATTATGAAAAAAGTTCATATTTCCAACATAAGAAATATACACGTTTCAATATATATATAATACATTAATATATGTAATGCATTAATATTATTAACTTAATGAGAATATTATAATATAGATATAAAAAAAATGGTAAATAAATTGCAAACCGTGATAAATTTGGCAAATTACCAGCAACACGTTTGATGTAGAAACAAAATTGGTAATGAACTGTCTGTTTTTATATTATTTTTGAATTCAATGTATCATTAGAAGAACAAAAGATAAGATTAAGAAAAAAATTTAGTTTCATCACAACAAAGCTTCAGTTTTATCGCCAGCAATTGTAACTGCAAATTAGACGAAATACGTTTTGAGATACAACCAATTACCTGACACAACCAAATCTGAAGAATGATTTACTGGGAAGATATTTAAGTTTAATTCGGATTTAATCTTTGTAACTGATATATATTGCGGTAATAAATGTATAAAGCTCAAAAGGATAACTCAACAAATATTTCTCGTACTGCATAAAATTAATCACAGTATAATTAAAATATCTTTATTAAGCTGAAATTTTGTTTAAATTTTTGATTGAATTATATATTTGTTATTATTCTAAATTCGTTAAAGGCTACATTTCATACAGGTAAGACAATAGGATCGGACACTTTTTTCAATAATTTTCTAAATTCTAAATTTAACAATCCATTATTAAACAAAGTAATTATAGGGAAAACTCTTTCGTCATACCCGAGCTAGCCAAAAAGGGTGTTGCAGGACCGCACTCGGAACACCTAAATAATCTCAGCATATCACTAACATCATGCAAATTGTTCCTGAGTTCTTTCTGTAGTAATATTTTTAATAAAAGATGGGAAGACTGTGGAGAAGACGATGGGAGTGCCTCTCATCTACTATGTTTTTGCCTAATCTAATCTAAGGACCCATTTATTTTACGCAATAGCATACAATTCAAAAATAGATAAAGATTATGAAATAAAAATTTTTTACTTATAAAATCTGCTAAGTTTTTGTTGTTGTAAAATAAAAAAAATAATCGTTATTTTTTGGAGATCCAAATTGTTTTTGTATAGTAATTTCTTAAATACTTAAGTGCGGTGTATCACAAAAAAGGTAAAAAAAACTCTAAGGTAGAGTGTGCCCCACTTAGTAGAATGAATGGAATGAGCAATAGTTTCGCTTCTTGTTGGCTAGACGATTACTGTGTTTATGTGCTTATTTGGATAATCTTCAAACTCTCAACAATATAAAAACGATTAAATCTCGGGTTAAGGCTAATCTTAACCTAACCTATGCTAGCTTTATACCAATAAATCATCAAAAATTACCGCACTAGAATTCAGTAAGATGCCACATGGAACGCATTTCATGTGTGAATATGAATATTGATATATGAATATTAAAATAAAAGTTTGATCGATATTCTTGTCGCAAGTACGGTTTATTCACATTTATTTTTGAAATCAAAATATTAAGAACTCTATATGAATTTATTGAACTCATTTATTGAACAGTTTAACATGGTACGAGTATGTAAAATAAAATAAATTTCATCATTTCTATTTGATAAATTGATAATACATATAAAAAAAAACAGCAACATTTTTACGTATTCTATAATATCTAGTTGTGCAAATTTGACATTAAAAATGTTTTGTGTATTTTATCACTTATGTATGTCATATATTTTGACAATCCTGATAAGCATGTTGTTATCATACTTAACACAAATTCTATATTTGTATTACAACGTCAATGTTTAAAATGTTGAGTTGTATTATTTAGCCATTTGTAGTTGACAGTTGCCAAAAAAAAAAATATACAGATAAAACAAAAAAAACTAAAATAAGACCTCAAGGGCATAAAGGACGTATAAATAAATACGTAAGTAATCCTGATAAATATATTAATATTCACGGCATTCAAAAGGTACTTTTTGGAGAATATTAGTATGTGACAAGAATTAACTTATAGCAAAATAAAATGGCTGTACTGCTTAGAAAAAGAAATGAAAACAAGAATTTGTACTTATAGTTGTAATAATATAACACACGTGTATCGATTAACAATTTACTAAAGAAAATTTAGTACATGCAAGTCAATATGAGATTTAAATAAATAAGTAAGCAAGAAAACCTATTAAAGGAAAAACTGACTTGTCTGTAGCTTATTTATCCAAAATCTTAAGTAAACAAATAAATTTTCATCAAATTGACAAAAGTTGTAAAACTTTTTAAATGCTGTGGTAAGCATTTCCTTTAACTAGAATTTGTTGAAAATATTCTTGTTTAATGGTTTCCGCACTTAATAATTACCGCTATTTAATAAAAGTGCCAAAAAATCCGCTTAAATACGGCAGTAAAAAATTGACGCATTACGACACTGCGCCACAAAAATTTTATCGCACTGCACTGCTGAGTAAAAGGTTCAATTGATGTCGGAAGGAAAAGTTACAAAATTTATTAAATTTATGAATTTATAACAGCCAAGCGTTTTTAATTTTGCATCGCACAGGATATGCCGCCAGTCGAAGAAGCACGGATTAGCCGTATACGTGCAGGACTGATAAACAAACAAAAATCGCCAACAAATTAGCTCGAGAAGTAACACGCATGATGTTGGGATTGGGGACGGCTCGATTTTGTGTTCTCATATTTTGTGTTTATTTTGTGTTTATTTTGTTTTAGACTTACATTTTTCTCTATTGCTGCAGATTCACAGATTAGACACGTAAACGACAATTCAGCTACGTTATTTGTATGCGAACGCAAATGAGATTATGCCCCTTGAGTTAGGCTACAAAATTTTAATTCAAGACCTTAACGTGCTTAAAAAGTTCAAGGATATGAAATGCAACTAAACAAGAAATTATTTACTGCCGCAGGGTATTTTAATATTTTATATAACAAAACGTAAGGTGAAATAATAATTTCAGTAGCTTTTAATTAAGATGTAATTAACATATAAAAAATTAAACCAGAAGAATTATAAAACAATGCCAAAAGGTTTCCTACTATATATGGTAAATGTCTCGTAATTAAGACTAAAACATTTTGATTAAATTTTATTATACTTCATTGCAAAATTACAATTAAGCCCTAAATTACTTTGTGCCATGTCATTAGTAAAATGCTTATGAAAAATACACCGCAGCGCCTTAATTAATTCATTAAAATTTTATGTGCCTAAGCAAATTTATTTAATAAATATTTTGTTAAAAATTATTTATCAATTAGGTATATATTTTTAGTCGCAGATACTTGTATACTTGCTGCTGAAATTACACCCACTGCGATGTTTTCGTAATTAATGTCTGCTTAAAAGTTATTTGATGCCAATTAAGTGATTACATCAAGCAATCTGCTTACTTGTTGTGCTTATTTACACGATATTTGACAACCAACAGTGCTGACAAAAAAATTATGTTAATTAATTAGTTTAATGAATTTGTATCAAAAAGTTATAAAATTTAATTAACAATTAAGTGAGTTAGTAGCAAACTTGACTAAGCATCAGTTTGATGATTTGTATATAAGAAAGTTACTTTTCTGCTGAAAGTTTTTAGGAAGTTGCGATGACTGCCGCAATCATTCTCAAATTCAATAGAAATTAATCTTTTGGATTTAACAAAAGTTTTTACAAATCTTTTATCAATAAATTTGAAAAAAAAGAAGTAAGTTTTTTTATAATTTTATATAAATATGGTTTAATACAAATTATTTGTTCATATTAAATTTTATTAATATTTTGGATTCAAAAAAAATTGTATTCAAATTTTTTTTCAAAGAATTAAAGGAAAATATTTTTGTTTAGTTTTATATAAATTTTTTATTAACAAAATATTTATTATTATTAAATTTTATTAATGTTTTGAATTTAAAAAAACTGTGTGCAAATTATTTATCAATAAATTTAAAAAAGAGTTATTTTTTTATTTTTAAATATATGTTTTATTAATCAATTATTTATTGTTACTAAGTTTCATTTTTTGAGTTGTATAGAGTAATGATAAAATCAATTCATTTTTATTTCATTTTCATTATTTGAATAATATAAGAATTAACATTTTTAGTTTATTTTAAAAAATAAAATTAAACAATATATAAAAATTATAATATAATGTTTTATTAACAAATTATGTACATATTATTATTTTTTTACGGTTTTGAATAGAAAACAATTTTATGCAAATTTTTTATCAATAAGAAATTATTTATTTTATTAAAAAATTATTTATTAATTAATTTAATTATTTATTTATTTTTGTTATTAAATTTTATTTTTTGAGTTATATAAAGTAATCATAATATCGATTACTTATTTCACTTTCATTATTGTAATAATACAAGAATTAATATTTGTACTTTATTTTAAGAAAAAAATTAACAAAATATAAAAATTATAATAGTAGTTGAATATTAATATATACTTATATGTATATAATTTTTGTGGACTTACAATTTATTTTTACATAACGATTGGCCTCTTTTGAAAAACGTTATATTTGCAATTTTTTATATAATAAAGTATTTTTAGCTTTTATGAGCTCCTCAATAACTTTTAATAACATCCGTTAATATTTTATTTGCAGAAAAAGTGGACATCTAAGTATTTTATTAGTGTGAAAAAAACAATTTGGTATAGTTTGCAGCAAAAATAAAAATGTGATATAATAAATTAGTTTGTAATAGAAATTATTCAGCACTAATTTATATAATATTTTATTATAAGTTGTTTGCAGTGAATAAAAAGCAAAAGGAAAACTTATTCAAAACTAAAAAAGTAAGATATTTGGTTTTCACAATTATCTTCATTTTAAACTTTTACTAGATAGCATATCTAAACAAAATGTTACATTTTTTGATACCAAAGTCCAGTATCATCAAACCTTAAAGCATAGTTAGCTAAGAAATCTTTATAATGTATATAATCAATATCTGAATAGGAAAGATTTTATATATTATAAATAACGATTATTATTATTATTATTATTAATTTCATATATGTAAAAACTGTTCAAAAAGCTTTGTCTCTTAAAAGGAGTTATCATCCTTGAGAGGAAGATTTTTGTTAATTCCCTATATACATTGTGACCGAAAAGTTTTCGGAAATTCTCATTTAAAATTCGCGCGCTGTATATTTTTCGATATTTTAAGTTTATGTAGTTTGGCAGCACTGTCCTTAATTACTATGCCAAAAATGAGCGCGATCTGTCAGACAGTTCGTTTACGGCAGCTGTTGAAACCAGTTCCCCTCAGTAGTGCGTTGCGAAAAAACAATGGAAAAAAATATTGAACAAAGAGTTTGCATCAAATTTTGTGTTTCGAACGAAATTTCGTGTGCAGAATCGTTGCGAATGCTACAAAAGGCTTATGGGTAATCAGTTTTATCGAAAACTCAAGTTTATGAGTGGTACAAAGCCTTTCAGGACGGTCGTACGACCGTCGAAGACATGCCGCGTTCTGGACGACCTTCGGCCTCTACCACCGACGAAAACATTGAAAAGGCAAAGGAAATCGTGTTCCAAAATCCTCATGTGAGTGTTAGAGAGATAGCACGAGAGCTAGGCATCGGTCGTGAGAGCTATCCGCCGTAAACGGCCTCAATTGTGGAAGGATAATTCATGGATTTTTCATGACGATAATGCTCCCTCGCACCGAGCCAACATTATCAACGATTTTAAGGCCAAACATTCAATAAATACCATCGAACAGCCACCGTATTCACCTGATCTTGCACCGTGTGACTTTTTCCTGTTTCCCAAACTCAAATTACCACTCAGAGGAACGCGTTTTGAATCCATAGAAGACGAAAAACAGAATTCGCAGAGGGAACTCAAAGCCATACCGGAAAGCGCCTATAAAAAATGTTTTGATGATTGGAAGAAACGTTGGCATTTGTGTATCGCTTCTAATGGAGCATATTTTGAAGGAGATAAAATAAATATTGATGAAGATTAAGAATTTTGCGTTTGTACATTGTGACCGGAAACTTTTCGGTCACAATGTATACGTCTGAGATGACTTTTTCATTTTATTTTCTCTTAACAATTTTTTTGAGGTCAGCTTGTAGTCTCTTTCACAACTTCGAATTTATAGCTGTCAATAGTGATGTGATTCCAAAGACGCTTAGGAAATTTGCTTCGCTTGCTTTTTAAGTATTTTCAATAAATATAAATAACACTTAAATGTGTTAAAATAAATCGGTACGTCCAAATCACACACTAATTGTTTAAATTGTCGCTTTGTTAATTTATACATGCCGAAAACTAAGAGGAAAAAGCGCCGCTAATTTTTTGACGGACAGACCGACTTATTTTTAAACAATATAATTTTATTAACAATACAAAAACAAAGCAATTATTTTATTTTGGAAAAAATATAAAATAGGTATAAGCTCATTAAAACTTAATAACATACAAAACAGAAAACAATGTTAATATTTATTTTGTAGAGTTATATATATATATATACTATATACTTTCACGCAAACACAGTTATATAATGTTATAATGAATAAAACATTACATATATTGTTTTTTCTTGCATCAAGTTTCTAAACATGACTCAGTAATATAACCGCACAAAATTAGGTATTAAAGTTTCGTGACACATTTTGATAGTAATGATGTTGATATGTTTTACGAGTACAATATAAAATATTTATAGAAGGCTAATATATATTTTGAATTTTTGACATATATATGCTAAGTATAGATTTAAATATAAATATAATTACAAATACATATTACATAAATGCAAAAGCAGTGGAAAGTAGTAGCACTTTTACCTTAAAGAGTAACTAAATTATGAGTTGGATTTGCTTTGTACTATACATTTGATAAAGTTATATGACAACAAATCGATTTTTTCCGAGAAATTGAAGATATCTTTTACTTTGGCTTTATTTCGCGGATGATTTTCTGTTCGTGATGAATTTGGCCACCAATATCATATCATTTATCACCAATAGACTTTTTTTGTAGAGCTAGACAAAAGAAACAGTATTCTGTAGTCTCAGTTAAGCTCACTTTGTTGAGATGGTCACGCAGGCCTTGGTGACAGATGATCATAGTTTTTGTACTAGTTTTAGTGTATTTAGTATATGATCCGGTCTTTTGAGTTTATTTTAAGTTCCATTGTTAACCTTTCTACGAGTACTACAAACAATAATTCAGCAATTCATTAACTGGTTGTTACTTGCCAGTAATTGTAGTGATCAATCGCCAAAATTCTTCAGATGAGTTTTAAAAATAATTATGATTTGTTTGCTGCTTGACTATTTAAATTTGATAAATAGGATTCGACATGGCGATGGCCCACTATAGTATTTGTAATGTGGTGACTTTAATTGCCAATATTATATGAAAGACATTATTAGGAACCAACAGACTGAATAATGAGATTCCAGCCCATAGAATTGAATAGCTAATTCGGAACTAACAAGATTATTCGTAGTTTCGTTACTATCAATTCTATGGTAGTATGAGCAAATCATTATCTCGTTTTTAATTGCCAATAACTTTAGCAAATCATTGCGGAATAACGTTTTAATAGACTATCCAAGATAATAATGATTTGATTGACTTCAGTTGCTTTCTATGAGGGACCTTGTTATTAACCTTCTGTTACCATAATAACTCTCCAGTTCTTATAATTAAATGTATGCTCCGTATGCCAAGCGCACAGTTTTTGCTTGTCTTAAATTGAGTTACTTTTTTGGTTTGATTTATTATTATAAATTATGTATTAGGTTATATAAATTATTAATTCATTTTTTCGGTAAGGACATTATAATTTTTTTGTAGGTAATTGCTTAACAAATAGAAAGGTTTTATGAATTGAAATGTTTACAGATTTATATACTCATTAATCATTTAAAATTACTCTATGTACTTTGTTTTAATGTTTACAGCTAGGATACTTGATATATTAAATAAATTTTATTTTTAAATAACACTGCCCCAATTTTATATGCATATCCTTTATTAGTAACAGCAATATTTGCTCTTAATACTTATGAAACCTTGAAAACAGTTATTGCACTATTAAGTATGAACTCATATATTGTATAATATGTATTCAGTTGCATTCACATACTTATTGGTAAAATATATATATATAACATATACAAATACATAAATTTAAATTTAAAGTGCTATGTTTACATAAAGGATATATGAACGATTGGATATTTGGATCAAAATAAAAAATTTAAACTTAAAAAAACATATTTACATCAAGGATATTTAAAAAGTTATGGTATGTAATTTCTAAATAAATACAAAAAAATATACCACAATGTGTACCACAATGTGTCAGTAGTATAATAAATCCTATAACCGATACACGAAGGTAACAATAATTTATCAATAATAATAGTAATAAATTTATCATCAGTAGCAGACAATTTTATGAGCATAAACTTAAATAAAATAGTCATTTTGATAAGTAGTAAATCATAAAGAGTAGAGCAGAAATATATTTTTATGTATGTATAAATAATACAAGAAACAACTCACTTATATCATCAATATAAAAGTATGTAACTGAATGCCATTCTTATACATGTTTCGATTGTATATACAATAATTTGAAAAGGAAAAACAACAATTATGGAATTATATAGCAATTACTATATTATAACAAATGTTTGTATGATTGAAATAAAAAAGGGAAACATCAGAAGTTTAACTATTGATTTTCTTTCCTTGCTATGAAAAGAAAATATTTTCTTTTTGGCAACTAGTAATGATTTTTTTCTGTATCTATGAGTTGCAGACAACTTGATTTAAGGATAATTCTACAGTCTTTTTTTGCTTATAGTTTTAATGCTTTTATTTAATACTATATTGAACTATATTGAAATTTCTTTCAACGTTTTTTTAATTACTTACATAAATTTAAATTTGACTTTTAATTAGCGGCAGTTTAATGTCCTTGTAGAATTTGTTTCATTCAAACTGTTTTTATATAAATTTTATTTATTTTAAGCACAATACTAAATTTTATTTATTTTATGCACAATACTGTGATGTCACAAATTTGGTGTATATTATTATGATATGATTTAAAGTTTTATTTTACTTAACGTATTTTTAATGACCAATTGGATACACGTCTACGTCTAACACCCCGTAATGTACAAAACTGACTACTTAACCGAAAATTATCTGAGTGTTTTATGCCTCAAACTAGTAAAAAGAAAACAAATTGAAATGAGTAGAAGAAAAGTACAAAACTCTTAACACGTTATGTTTTCCACAAAACCGTGTAAAATTTGCAGCTGCTGCGCGTTTTACACTCAAAAAGTTTATTTACGCACACACTATCACTTATATATTTACAGTTATTTAACTCAAAATAAAATTTCTGACTCAATTTTCTTATTTCACTTTTCTGTTGTTACTGCTGTTGTACGAACTCATCACTCAACTGACTGAATGTAAACAAAATTATTCGCATTAATACAAAAACAACAAACACATCAAAAAAAATTTTAGTACGAGACAATAATATTCGCTTTAGGGCAATAAAAAATGTTAGCCATTTTATAACTGCATTCTCCATACAATCTTAGCTTTACTCTCATTTGATAAGCAATAATGCCTTAGCATTTGGCTCGCAAACAAAATGACGTGAACACAATAACAAATAATGAAGCACATGCATAGCAACCAATGTTTATGGCAACCAAACGAAAGCCTGCAACAACAATGAATTTATTAGGAAAAGAAATTTCACTGAGCCAAAAAAAAATTAAGTTTTTTACTTTCATACGTTGGGGTAAAGCACGTGTTTTATAAAATTGAGTGCTTTCTGACGTCAATGTGCTTTTGCTCATTTATATTTCCTTTGGGACAGTTTTATATATTGTAATATGCGTTTTTTCCCTCCTTTATGGTTTATCTCACTATTTGCAGAGTTTATAATATGGAACTGTTTAACTTATTTCTTATTTTTGGCTTTATTTATAAAGGGAATGTTTCCTTCAAACATGAGGTTAAAAATCCGTTTAGAAAGTATGTACATTCTATGTAAACCACAAAGTTATGCTACATTATTTCTTGATACTGAAATATTATTTGACCGTACATATATGTTATGTTTCATTATAATGAAAACATTAGATGTTATTAACATTCGTATATATTTACTAAGCTTTATTAATAAATTTTAAGTTCTTTTAATTTAATTTTGAAAATGTTTTAAACATTTTGTTTCAATTTCTCTGCATAAGTAATAATTGTTTCTCATACGCACCGTTGCCTCTATAGATTTTAGAATGATTACCCATTCAATTTAACTTAATAAAATTAAAATTAATTTTTTTTGAACTTACAAATAAAAATATCGTATTCATTTTTTAAATATTATTATGGATTTTAATTAGAGCAATATTAGTTTATTATATTAATTCAGTAATTACATGAATATGCTAATGAACAACAATAATTTAAAAAAACGTTGATTATAATAATCTAATATTTTTTAAATCATTAAAAATATTGTAAAAATTCATATATATACTTTTTCTCGTTATTTGAAGTTTATATTTAATTACGAAATTATAAAAAGAGTTGAAATTTTTATAAAATTTTTGTTCTTACCATTTAAAAGGACATTAAGATATTTAAAAAAAAATCCGCAAAATCGTTTTCAAACACAAGAAAACTTATCAGCAAAGTAAGTATAATGATTCGTGTTTGGTGCTTAAATTTAATACATTTGACACATTAAAGCGTTATAAGATGAATAAAGTTATGTGATATGTGATAATAAAGTTATACACTCCAAACACAAAACAAGGTCATACCAAAGACGTCACTGTCGACCGGATTTACCAATGTTTTAGAATACGAGCAGTATAAAAACATTATTCCATAATTAAAAATATTATATCACTAATCCATGATGATTTAATTTGTTTTTAATGTATTTGATGGATGAAATCGTAGAGAAACGTTCCCTGAGGAACAACAACAAAATGTTATTGTTATTTAGACAGCGCAAGTCTATGACATACATGGCCGAATTAAATATGTATTTTACATTTTTTTCAAGCCAGTATATTTTCCAGATCTAGATTCCGGAATTTATCATGTGTTCGTAAACTACAAAATGATAATTCTGGAAGGGACGGGAGAGAAGAATGAGAAAAGTAAACGCCAAAGCATATACCTATATTGATGACTTCAGCTTCGAATACTTTAAGTGCTACAATAATTACTTTTGATGAACAATACAGTTGAAACTGTTGGCAGGTTATATGACGGATCTCTTCGTAGAAATAAAGTGTCGGTTTTTATAGAAAGTAGATGAGAGCTGAAGTTATATTGTTTGTTATTTTCCAGTCCAGTATTTTGACTCAAAAGGAAAATACTTATCTAATAATCTAATATTAGGAAATCATCAATAAGAGATATTTTAGTTGTCATTTAAATAGATGTGTGTTTTCTGTTCAATTAGGGTGAGATGGCAGCGCAAAAGATGTACTATGGTTGTTGTTCATCTATTCGTTGCTTGGAAGTAGCCTGATTGTTTTTATTTTATTAATTTCTTTTTTATTTATATTGATGATTAAAGTCGAATATTGTTAAGTAATGTGTAATTATATTTAAAATTTCCTCACCTAGCAAATTTACTAAAATATATGTTATATGTATAACATTTGGTATATGTATACAATGAAAAACCTAAATCGTTTGATAAACTAATGTGTATAAATTTAGATTTATTGTAGTTTTTTTTGTGTACATGCTAGTTTTATAGTAGAAAATATTTTATTGTTTTATATATGTAGACGGGTACGCACATATATTGTTATACTTAAATACAGAAATCATAAGTTTTGAGCACATAAAATATGCTGGGACCTTGAGTTCTATTTTCAATGTAGAAAAACATATTTTAGATTTTAATTTTCTGTAGTTCCGTGGAAATTGGAATTTTTCAAATGATTAGAAATTGGAAAATATAGATTTTATTCCAATATAAATTTAACTAATTTTTTTATTTAAATAATTTAGTGGCGTGATGATTAGACATCTATTTTGGTATAGAGATAAAATTTTTATTTATATTTAAGTAACAGTTCAAAACTAATTTAAATTATTGTTTATTAGTTTTTGCAAATTACTACAAATAACGTACCAGAAACCAGAAATAACATACAGATTCGATTGTAATTAGGGTATTTTCTTAGTAATTATTTTGACATTAAATTGACTTTTAAACAAAAATGTCGTAATTTTCTTAATGACTGTGAAATTTAAAAATATTACAGCAGAGCTAAAAAATCGCCGTTTGATGGTCTGTCTGGCGATTGATAAAAAAGCGGCGACTAATCTGCAACTGGCACCACCCACACCAAAGTGGGTGTGTTAAGTTCAAGGTGACAGTGCGTTGACGTATTATGCCTCCTCGTTTTTAGATTTTGTGAACGTATATTCGAAGCTCTTATGACAAATACGTAAATATATTTTTTCATATTTTAGGGTTTGAGCATAAAAAATTTTATTTCAAATCCAATTATTGATATTGTAACAGTAATGAAAAAGTTAATTATAAGCAATTAAATTTTAATTTTAATTGTCATAGAGTAACATTAATTTCTACTACAAATAATTGCGGTTTTTTGACTGCGTGTATCCATAAAATGATTTTAAACTATACCATACTATTACATACTATATTTATTATATACTATACATTTATATACATTTGAATATTTACGTTTTTAGAATTAACAAATGTTTACATTTAAACACATTCAATTGTCATTGACTGGAACGAGTTTTTCAGTACTTACAAAATTTGTGTTTAAAAAGACAACAAAAACTCATAATTGCAATACCTTTGAATTGAAATTCGAATCCATATAATGCAGATTTAACCCTAGATAAAAATTCAAATTATAGGAGGACATACACAAAGGCTAAATAAGCCTTAGAACTATTGTTCTAAGCCAATGCATTAGAACTATGGACAACCAAGAAATTCAAACTATGTATGGAAGGTATAGAAACATCCTGTCATACTCTTGGAGAATGCACTGCTTTTATAAAATGTCCTATATTGTTAAAGAATTACAAACACAAACAGTTGATCCACTAATCTGCGTGGTAGAACATTGATCGGTAAAAAATTAAGACTTTTCTATATACCGGTGAAGTTTAAGAAAACCTTCGGTAATTATGAGTAGGACAGGATAAAATAGTTCTTCAATGGACACTATATGACGAACAGCTAATGTTTGAGCCCTTTAAAATATAATAAATATAATTTATCGTCATTCGGTAGAGGAGAAGTTTTGGGATCTTGGGATTTAGCTACTGAAGCTAAAGACACATCAAAATTAAGACAAAATTAGAGGAATATCTGATGAGGACTGATATCATTGTGGACACTTTTCAAATCCTTGAATTTGAAGCAGCAAAAATTAACTGGATGGTTAGACTGTCCATAGTCGCGCCATATGGAACAGTCCAGAGAAGTCGAAAACTAATGAAGGGAATTGCACTTCTCGCGAAAGTGATCCACACTGCAGAAAATACTCTAAAACAGGTAATTACAAGCTTTGGTGGTGTAGAAGTACAGAAGTGATTCTTACCTCAGCAGGGATAAGGATGAGTTCCTGAATGGCATTGCCACTTGCGTATTTGAAATTCATTTGAAATGTGTATACATTTTTTAAATGTTAAAATTTTCGATCGAAAATCGTTCAAAATAACTAAATTTAACTTCTAAATTAAGGCTCACACATACATGCGTACATAGTTGAATCAATTCAACTTTTCATGTAATTTAAGAATACTTTACAAACATAATGTAAAATTCTTATAATTTGTATGTAAAGGGTTAAAAAATTAATTAAAATCGTTTTTGTTAGTCAAATGACTTAAGCAGTACGAAAAGGGCTCGTGTTTTACTTACGTCAGCAAAGCGGAAGGACGTAAAACCATAAAGACTTGTTTGCCTGCAGAAAATTCAAAAATGAAAGCATAATCGCGGACTGAAGAAAAAAGATGGATATTAAGCTTAACACTGCTAGTGAAATAAAAACCAGTTAAATTTTTATTAGTTTGCGTTTTTATATTTTTTTTATTTTTAACGCATTTTTATTATTATTTGTGGAAAGATTCTTATTGTAATCCATTTGAAAGGCTCAGTCACTTTCACATTATTTTCTTAACATAATAATCTTCTTGTATATTTTTAGAAAAATATTTAATGATTATAAAGAAAATTGCTGAATATGATTAAATATACAACAATAAGTGCATTCTTTCTTGTACATGGTATTAGCGGCATTAGGCTGTTTTTGACCACTTCCGCTTCAGTAGAAAGAATAAGACAATAGTGATATAAACACAACGTCAAAGCATTTCTTTTTGAAGATAGAAAAAACTGCAAATAATTTAAATTGTTTAAGCACATGGCACCACCACACCCACTTTTCTTGTATCTGCCATGTCACTTGCAGAACTGCTCAACAGGATACGCAGTTCAACAGTAATGATTATGTAAGATACCTGCAGTCCATTTCGAGTCGTAACGAAAATAATTTTTCTTATGTCAACTTCATTTTGAGTTGAACTGTAAGCTTTTGAGTGCAATGAACTTCTCACTGGTAAGCCTAATTTGAGATGTTGTTTGAGTGTCACTTCAATTACTCAAATACTCTTTGCAATAAAATCACTCAAATGATAGTTGCATAGATAACAATTTAATTCATTAAAATTTGTAATAATTGCGATACTATGTTCCACCATACTTATTGACATTGAAGTTTTTTTTTGGCATTAAAATTGTTTTGTTGATATCTTCGCAGAGGATATTTTCATTTAAAATTACACTAAATATGAGTACAATTTTGATATTTCGAATATAAAATTTTATGAAAAATAAATATTTATAATTTTGGATTATATTATCAACTTTCCAAAAAAATATTGTGTCTGCAAGTAAAATAATTTATTTAAGATATAATACGATAACTACAAAGAACAAAAGTGAATATTAAATGTATACATATAATATATACTTATTTGAAAACTCCAAATTAATATGAAATAAGTTGTAAAAACATCTTAAACTATCCAACAGATAACATATAAATAAAGTATAATTCAATTATTTTTAAGATTTCTTACTACCATTCATTCGTATGTGTTACTTACTGTTTAATAAATCTATATACAATTAATAAATTTCCTTTAAAAAAATCTTTAAATAGAAAATTATATTATCTTACATATCTTACATAATATCTTACATGTTTCTTATAAATCTGTAAGATTTAAATTCTATTTTTTTTTACACAAGTTTCCTTATCTCAATATTAGTTTTTCACTTCAACTTTTCTTTATTGAAATATCCATAGATATACACGGTGAAATATATGTATATATTTAATAATATTATAAATAATAATTACTAATAATGATTACATTTAAACAACATTCTTAAATGTTGTTATATCGCACGTGCTATATTTAGTTTCCATTGTATATAGACTTATTGTCTCTATGGTTTGCTGAATTAAAAAAATGTACTTTTGTGAGGAGAGAGATCTGTAAGGCTTTTACTGGTACCGACAGAAATGTTGATAAATGCCAATAGGGGCGTTTATCAGTGCATTATATTGACACATGTGGTCTTTAGTCTTAATGGCAGGTAATTTTATTAAAGACCTATGGACTCTGATTCGAATCCTTGGTATTTGTTGTATAAACACCTATTTTGGTTATGTATTATATTAAACTGTAATATGTATGTAGTATAAAAAAAAAAACTAGCTGGTTTTTTATATATTCTAACAGACTTATATATGAAATATATAATTTTAATATATTAAGGAATGTAAAACCTAATCTAACCCTAAAACATAAATGCAAATGTTGATATTGCACAACAAAATATGTTTCGAATGGAGTTATGACCTCTTGAAATACTATTAGTTAGACTGATAAATGGTTTCATAGTTTTATATCTGAACGTAAATTTATCAGACAGACATCAATATTAAAGCACTACTGACTTCCGTAAGTTTTTATTGTTGCCTTTCTGTTGTCAAATAGAAGAGAATGCAAAACTATCGTAGTATAAATTGTCTTATCGGTTACGTTAGGTTAGATTTAAAATGTGCGTGTTGTTGTGAACATCAATATTTTAACTCGGAGACAACTATTGCTTATTGGAATTTTGCAGATATTGTTAAGGGAATCCGATAAGTAAACTTTCGTCAGCCGCTTCATTGGTAATCCTAAGTAAAAATACAGAATATGTTTGCTGGATTCTACTTCGAATTCATCATAGTAACTTCTACTTAGTGGGCATTTGCGTAGATTCGTTGGCGGTGTATTTCTTTTCACGCTACTTGAATAAAATCATAAATAAAATATCAGGATTCGAATTTTATTCGATGTAATGAGCCATTCTGTATTTTGTGACAATATTTTGTAGTTAATTATAATTATGAACTGCTATTAATTACAAATGTATATGGGATTGTGAAGTCTTTTACCGCATACTCCTAGCGGTAATTTGACAGTTCCACTTTGTACTATAACCATGTGTTACCTTAAATAAGATATGTCCTATAGCTGATTTAGAGTCTGTAGAAAGTTTCTGTACTGTAGCTCATGGTTTAAATAGTGTTAAAGCAAATTTAAAACGCTTCTTCGTTTTTTTATAAGCTTGGGGAAGAATCATTAAAAAAAAATATTTGAAAAAAAATATAAAAAAATATATTCGCATATTCACTAAATGCCAAATATCTATATCGAGCATTTTAATAAAATCACATGTTTATTTTTTAACATACCGATATAGCTGCATATCGTTAATCATTCCAGTTTAGTAAATAACAGTTTTATAAATGAAGAAATCAATAATTGTTTCAATAATACTAGCTTAAGGTATTTCTTAAAATATTTCTAAGTCATCTTGTCTGGCTAGCTCATCTGCTTTATCACAGATAAGGTCGGGAGGAGAGAAGCAGAAAAGAGAAATATGAAACAGCTTCGCCATTTTATTCAGCGAAATTTATCAGTAAAGATCCATTTTATATGTAAATTGGATTAAACTTAAGAAGTACAAAGAGGCTAGACTGTTTAATAGTATAAATAAATTCATTTTTAATATATTTCCTATTACTCGGTAAGCTACAGTTTCCTTAATAGTAATAACTTTTACTTAACAAGGAACTTTTTGAATCTCCTGCAATTATTTTAAGTATTTATTTTGTATTTAATTATATTGATAGAATGAAAATTTAAGTACATTATGTGCATTAACTAAAAAACTAAGTTTCCTTCATTGTTGATCAATTTTATCTACAAAGTGCTCACCATTAAGCCAACATAAATGAATATTATGCATTTTTCAAAAATATTTTAGTTAAAGTTATAAAAATTGCTTAAGTAAATTACATGAGCTGTCATATTCCTTCATTTATTTTCAACAATTCTTCATTCATCTTAACTATGAATTCTATACATTTTGCTTATGTGTAAGATATATCTTACAACACAACATAAATTATTATGGAGCAAGAGAAGGAAGTGTAGTGATGGCTTCACCACTGAAAACACAATGCACAATAACAAAAGCGTGAATATGACTGCTAATGTGCAGTGATGCTGTGAGTCAGTTTTAGATAAGAAAGCACTAAATAAAAATTATTTTCAAAAAAAACTGGTCCAAACAGCACAAAAATTCCGTAAATGCCAGCAAACTCAACGGGGAAGGTATGTGAAGTGTTGAGAAAGGCATGCTGGGTAATTCGATTACA
The DNA here is from genome assembly GCF_002237135.1 of Teleopsis dalmanni. Taxonomy (NCBI): domain Eukaryota; kingdom Metazoa; phylum Arthropoda; class Insecta; order Diptera; family Diopsidae; genus Teleopsis; species Teleopsis dalmanni. Next base: position 172,587,118 of record NC_051847.1, read on the forward strand.
GACAACTTCATCTCTATGCCAATGCATCCCTCGGTTGTGTTCAAAACTCTCAAATTCCATTTTCATGCCATACGAGTTTGATTAATTTTTACAATTACCACAAGGAAGGATCCGTACTGCTGTGCTAGAACTAAAAAGGAAATGAGATATGGAAATGGGAACAGCTTCAAGCTCATCTGTGCCATGTTAGCATTTCAATTTAAATTCTGTAGAAATACAGAAAAAACAAAGAATTTCCTTCACTCGATGAATTGTTTGTAAACTATTTTATATTCACAATCGAGCGGTTCTCATAACCTAATGGAAAATGTTTAGCATGGTTCTGAGGAGGGTATGAAAAAAAAATTTCCACTGACATAAAAAAAAGAGAAGAAATACAAGTGAAAGTAAAAGTTTTCTAGCGTTCGAATGCGGTTAAATATGAGGACATAATTTCTTTTTTTTTGCCGCTTTTAATGTAATTTCTCCTATAATTTTTCTGGCATTTTAATAGCTTTTAATTGCGCATGAAATCGGATTAAAATGTGAATTAAATTAGTTTGCATCACATTTTCTTAAATTTTTGTACTAGAATTTAATATTTTTTATACGTTGTAATAAAATTAAAAAGTTTATATGTTAAGGAAATTATTCATACAGATCGCATATTTAAAAATTTATGCTAACGGGGAATTAATATAGCAAAATTTATAATGTAATTCATTTCAGTAAGAATAGATCAATTCGGAAAAATAAATAACTATAATTTTATTGAATATATAAAAATTTTGTCATTTGTAAAATAGTAGTAAGACAAATTATAGATTAACTTTAAATCCTCAATAGTGTAGGGATCTATAAACCGTTTATACATATTAGGTGGATTGATAAGTACCTGACTTTCACAACCGGTAGCAACGCCAGAACAATATCAATTATATTTTGTATATTTGGTAAGTTTTTACGAAAACTGTAAAAATTTCAACTTCATTAGATGTTTGGTTAGCTTTTTGCAAATAATTGAAATAGTGTACCTTGCGGATTTTGGAAAGAATTGAATATCGTTCAGTAATAAAATTCGTCCATTTGAAAGAAATGAACAATGATGCAATCAAATTGGAAATAGATTCTGTTTACGACAATTTTGCATTATATCCCTGAGTAATAAATGAGAGAGTTTGAGCCTTTTAAAAGTAAATTTCTGTATTTATGTGTGAATATCCTTTATATCTATACAAAAAAGATCTGGTGTTTAATTTAAACACAATCAAGGCACAAGAGATACACAAGAGAAGACCAAAAAGAGCATAAAATTACCGTGACCATTCATCAAGTGACTGTCAGTATAGATATCACGTATTTTTATGTGATCTACATAAACTTGTTTGAATCCTTTAAATTATCCTCATTAGTTTTTATATAAAGTATGTAAGTTCTACAATTTCCACAATGGATAATTGTTTGAGTAATGTAAAGGGGCTTTTTACGAAATGTGAAGATTGTACAGGGTTACTTAGTTTGTGGTCCTGAAAGTTGATTTAAATAAGATACACTTGGGATTATCACTTCGAAAAAAATTTTATATCAATATATTGTTTGGTCTAACCAGGTTTTAAATACAATACCATTCAAATGAATTCCACTCCTGTGGGGGATAATGGAGCGTCTTACAGTACTGGATACTTTTGATATAATTTTCGATTACTTATAGATACTTAGCTGGTAATAACTCCGATCTCCGTTAAAATGTTTTAAAGCACATGAAATTTGTCATTCGAAAAGCAGTATACCTTTAAATCAAATAGTACACCATACATTATTTTTGTGGATGCAATGGTTTTCCAACAGTTACTTGTGGATTTTAACTACAAAAGATGCTACATTTGTTTTGTTAACAATTTTTTGTTAACTAATCAAGCGAGAAATTTATTCCTTCATTGTACATCTATTATTATTCTAATCTAATCTATTATTATAATGACAAATTAGTTGTCTTCCATCAAATTGGTTTTAATTATATTTCATTCAATGAAATTTCAAAAGCCATAAATCTAAGAATCGTGTTCATTTTATTTAAAATTTATATATGGTGGAAAATAATATATTACCTATGTTATGTATGTAATAAATTTTTTTCACTTATTAATACAAACATTTATTCTTCATTTCAAGAACGTATTCAAATATAAAGCTATTTATTTATATTAAGGTATTTTTATAAATAAAGCATGAAGTGTCGTATTTTATAGGTATTCCTGCCTAACGTATGATATTTCTGTAATAGCATCTACTCGGTGCTGCTCTAATATTTTTGAAGAATAAATACGATACCAACCGTTCGACGAGCGATTTATTTCGTCTATAATAGTTCTTCAAACTTATTTCTGTGGTAGCGATGTATGTTTTGTATACACATCTGCATTTCATTTCTTAGAAAATTGTATGACTGTCTCCAGAAACTGCTTTAGATTAGCTAAAATCATGGTACAGTAATGTATTAAAATTTAACTCAGATTAATCTGTCAATTCTTGATATTTTGAATAACTTGAGCTGTTCGGATGTCTTTGTATTTTTTCTGGAGTTATCTGCTTGATTCGTCTTCTCTACGAACAATGAAACTCCGACTGGAATTGTAAATGTAAGTTGATTGCATCCAACTAGGGAATTCATATATTCACCTATGTATAAATATATGAAATATATAAAAAATATGTATAAATAAAGTTAAGCACTATCGCTTTACGGCTTTATTAGATCGCTTTATTAGATTAAAATGATAAAGGTTTCGACTATATAAAATGTATGAGTGAAATGTATTATTTTTAGTACTAGTATTTGTCCTATTTTATTAAGTTTTATTTTATAATCAGACGCCATGTATTCACCTAAACCATCTTATCGTCTGTTTTTGAATTAGTGCATCATGCCTTTTTAGCACTTGCTTTGGGGTCTTCTATTCTTCTCTTCAAAGTCTATAAATTCTACTAAAGACGACTCTGAGTTTATTAAGATGGGTCTACCATGAATATGTTAGTTACTTCAATTTTTACAATTTCTTCATTAAATTATTAAATATTATAATTTTATCAATAATTTTTAAAGATCATATTTATTTCAATCACAGCACAGAATATAGAGAATATTATCGCTTTATGATTTATACTAAAAATATATTAAATGGTATTTATGACTGTAAGGATGCTTAAATATTATATGTAAAACTCTTAAAAGGAGTATGTAAGAGAATACTAAGACATATAGATTATTAATATTTTTTGTAATTAATTTCATACAATTAAATACTTCATTAAATTTAAATAAATTTCCTTCTCATTAAACACATAAACAATAATGAAAATAATAAAAACTGAGTTTTCGTTTGAAAACCCTTAAAAATAAATATATAGTATACCTATAAGCTTTTAAATATGGTATTGTACATAAATTGTTCGTTTAAGGTGTTCTTTAAATGTTACAATTATTTTTTATTATTTAATTAAATTAATAAAATTATTTAAAAAATATATAATTAAAATTTGCGATACTTTAAAGCTTAATAATCTCATTGGAAATATAAAAAAATAATGTTTGTACTAGAAAAAAAATTGAAATAGCAAATACAAATATTTTATAATGTTCAGCCTTGATTCATTGACTAAACAAACTTAGGAACAAATTATTTTTAAAAATAAAATAAAATTTTAAATTATTACGTATTAAAATTAGAAATTAATTTAATTCAATAATTTTTCTCGTTTGGAATTTCTAGTTTAATAAATATAATCGTCTGGGTATATAGTACGCCCTTGTAAATAATAAGGATTCTGTTGATTGCGATAACGCCGTGCTAAGAAGACTGCAAATACCTAAAATTAATAAAATAGAAGTTTGTAGTTTGAGTTTATTAAATTTTTTAAAATAATATATGAAACAGAAACCTATAAATAAGGTGAAATTTGAAAAATAAAAAAGAAAATAAATATGGAAAAGATGTAGACATATTCATAATTTTACTATGATTAACTCTGGCAAATAAATAATTTTTTATTAAAAAAAATTTATAAATAAATTAAAAGCATTTAATATATATTGGGATATTGTGGGAAACTACATGATTAATATTAGTAAATGTTAAATCAATAAGTAAGCTTAATATTTTATTTAGTCTACTTGAGAGAAATAATATAATTGAAAGGAGCATTTGTAGAACATTTAGAAGATTAAAATGGTTTATGTATTCTAAATAATATATGTGTAATAACGTAAAAAGTTTAAATAAAACTGTAAGCATATGGTACATAAGTTGAAAAACATTTGAAGTCAAACCATTTTGTTGTGTGAAATTAGTACTTAAAACATTAAAATATAGGTATTTTAAATTACATTTGTATATTATAAAAGCCTAAAAAGTTTTAATTTAAATCATTATAGTAAATATACATATCTTGGTGATTAAGAAAAATAGAAGATGTTGTTTGTAAAGATATATATGACCTGGTTCTATATAAAAGAAATGTTAAGTATGTCCTAATGCATTGCAAATGCAGGAGATAAGCAAAAAAACATCTTATCGACTGTATCGATAAGAACTAGGAGCCAATGATTACATAGGCATTTCATTAATTGAATTTCATCAAATAACAATAGAAGAATACTACATTTATTTCGAGTTATGGACCCCAGTTTCTTTATGAAATATTTCGTGATAGACCTACTTAACTACGCTAATGATTGAAAATTTTAAAATAGAAAGGTATGAAGCAAGAGAAAGGTTAAGTTATGATTATGAATTATCCATAATAGCAAATAAAAAAACATTATTTAACAAAGCAGAATTGAATGTGAGTAGTCCATAAGAATGAAAATTCGCAATATAAATTAATACTATGTTTACACTAGGAGATTAAGAAAACTAAGTTTAATAAATTCATATTGAAGATTTATTCTCAAAATAAAGTGTTGCAAAAAATATAATGAAACATTATCAGTGTTGAAAATATATATTCTTGCTATATAGTACTCCTGGGAGTACTTTTAAGTTTTTTAACTTTGATTTATTACAATATTTAAAAATTTATTATTAATCGAAATAAGACTCCGTCTGCTGATAACGGAAAACTTTTTTTAATAGTTATTCTTAACTTAATTTAATAAACAAATTATATTTTCACAGAAGCAAATTAATTTTATACACAAACTTATTCATTCGATAAACAAACAGAATTATTTTGCAGTCTTCTGGAGGTATTAAAGTTCAGTCTAGATTTGAACCTCATCATTTAATCTATTTTAAATCTGACAGTGTAAACCTAGTATAAGAAACTATTTTAAGACATAGAATCAAAAATAAGCATTAGTGATTAAATAGAACTAAAAATGATAAAATGTGTAACAAAATCATTTAACTAACAATCATACCAACTTTAAATAGAGTTTAAAGATTTGTAGGAATTGAAACTGTACTACAAATTAATAAATTTAAAGTAAGAAAATGCTTACCCAAATAATCGAAAGTCGAATGCGTTTAATGCACTTTTAAGTTGGTGAGACCCTTGTCTCTGTTATGTTAATTGTTACATTTCGAACGGGTATGTGTTAATAAATAAACTCAAGTAATTTATATGTTAATATTATAAAGTTATGTTCATTCTAAACTTAATGTTAAATAACGTCTTAATACTGGACGCTTACAAATACTTAAGCTATTAAATAAATAATATATTTAATATATATTTTTAAATATTGTATATAAGTATAAGTGTATGATGTATGTTAATGATTAGTTTAATATTAATACATTTCTGTCATAGGTATATTAAATAAAATATTAAAATATTGAGTAAATACACATATAATGTACAGACACTTATTAAGATAGTGATGAGTTACAGTTTGAAAACATTTAGTTGCATGATTGATTCTAGTTTCTAGTTTATATGTATATGAGTTGGTGCGCAGGAAACCCTAAAACCGTATTATTGTTAAAATATAAATGTAAATTAGTATATAAATACAGTATGAAAATGCATATGAAATTTTGTATATATATATGCATATATTTATATACATATGTATATTGTTTTGTATATATTGCACAGTTATGCACTATAAGGTATAGTGTGTATGTGCTCGGTGAGTGGTTGTAAGCTTTAAAGAAAAGCGCTGGGTAAGCCACGTGGATCTTTTTGATTGCGGTACCGTACTGTTAACCATACACCAAAGAACTAAACGAAAATATTAATAAATGCCATGTTAAAATGATTAATAATATACAATTTAATTAATTTCTCAATTATGTATTAAGTATGATTAGATTTAAATAAAACTTTACCTCAGTAAAACTAAAGAATATGCCGAGACCACCGCACAATTTGAAAGCATAATCAATTTTCTCTTCCAATTTCGTTAAACATGGATCGCAAGCGCAATTTTCTACATCGGATCCAGCACAGCATTGCTTGTTGATAAGCTCACAAGAACCGTCAGGTACAGAGCTAGTTGAATTAAAGCCGCAGCAAAGGAAATTGTCCTGAACTTGCTTACGTGTAGTATCCGATACTTCATTCCAGCCTTGTTCCGCAAATTCTTGACGCTGCTCTGAACTTACAGCTAAGCATGAGCTCGCGATCGAGAATTGTATGAGGAATAATAGGAATAAAATTATCATGTACTGTGCGTAGTAGTTGTGGTTTTGATTTAAGAAAACTTTTTTTGAAAACAAATTTATTGTAAATTGTAGTTTAAATAAATTATGTAAATCTATTTTACCAGTCAATGATTATAGAAGTGATCGAAAGTATATTCTGAACTTATTCGTAAACTATGTTATGATGGAATATTAATACAAATAATTTATTCAATAATAACCCAAGCAATAATTGATATAGCAGATATAACAGAATCTGCATCGATCTATATAAATCTTCACAAAGATATTAATGGAAAAAATCAGTTCCAATATTTTAGTTATAAAATAACAATAAGATACAATCAACAAAATTTAAGGTTTTCTCCAAAAAATCTATAAGTGAATTTCATTTACCTATCTAAAAATACGGATGGCATTTCTGTAATTCGAGACCAATGATTATTGTCCCTCTTGGAACTGGTACACTCAATTTGGTCATTTATGTAAACGAATGGTTTCGGTACTTAGAGCCGGCTAGGTTAATTAGGAGTTAATATGTGTAAACTATAGACCCGCTGTATTGCCAACAACTTTAAGAATATTATATACATTTTGCACATGTTAAACCACCACAAATTTAACAAATACAGAATAGCAGATTCATGGCCTAATGCAAAAACATATTTTTACATTTCACTTGTGGTTTAAAATTGGTCAGAATCTCAGAAATTACCGCGTCATTGCATTACGCAAAACGTTGATTGCTACTTTTAGGAAATGCTTTTTTTCACGTAATAAATCTCATTAAAATCTTTGGTGTTATCAATTGAAATACAGCCTGGGTGATCGTGTATTATGAAAGTAAATAGGTTGTTACTGATAAGCAGCAGCTGCGTTTGATAAGCGATGTAAAGTAAGTTTTAAAACGGTTAATATTTTACTATCACTAATGCGAAGAATTTTTGAAAATATAAAATTGGTTCATATAAATACATAGATTACTTAAATATTATTTATACTAATTTGAAAATTCATGTTCTTTCCTAATTTCTTACATACACTTAACTCATCAAATATTGTTTATATAAACCTGTTGTATATAACCTATAATTATAATAAAGGATTAAAGTCTTTTCTTTGTAAAGGATACGAAAAAGAGCATAACTTGATGATGTTTAACAGCTCCAACAAGTCCCAACATCGATATCATTATCAGTATGACACCACAAGCCAATATGCCACCGACTATTGGAAGATTCGTTACAATCGACGCAGCACGTGCATAAACCCCAACTCCAATCAAAAGAAAGCCGACCATCTAAAAAAAAAACAATTTTAATAAATATTTTTAGTTGAAACAAATAACGTTAACGAAACATTTTGAATTCGCGATGCCAACCTCATTGTCACTCTTATCAGTTATTTTATATATAAATATTTATTTAAATTTTTCGTATATTAAAACGCAAAATATGTTGCAAAACAGGAATTCATATTTTTTTTTCTTAATTTGTGAAAATACTTCCGCCTTATATCATTCATTATATTTTTATACACAAACATTGTTTACAAAAACGAAGTTGGCAATACTAAATTTATTTACAAAAATCAATATTGAAGATTCGATTGGTTCTGTCTGCTGTTTCTTCACGCATTTTTTGATATACCATAATTTTTTTTCCTTCTGGCTTACCACATATAAAATATTCAGCGCTATAAGCGCATTTTTGGAACAAGTGAATCCACCACACATTTTATTATAAATATGTTAAATTAAATGCACTAAAATTTTAACACAATTTACACAATTTTTCAATATTTTAAAACATAAATTATTTTCTTAATCGAAGGCCAATTTTATCTACGGCACAGCTGTTGTCACTGCTGCTTTCTTATACACAATAACAAATTTTAATTTTGGTCTTGTCTTTTGTGCTGCTTTTCACTCTATTTGTTATCTAAGCACTTCTGCTAACAACCGCTAGATGCCGGGTTTTTTTTAATTTGTACGATATAGTTTTATTTCATATTGTAAAAATCATAATTATAAAAAAATATATCTTATTTTGAAATTCGACGGTATAGGAATATTATTTTATCAAAACTTTTACTAATTAATATAGAATTAAAATTATACACAAAATTAAATTCTTAAATATGTTTGATAATAGAGTTGCCAGAACTCTAAAATTAAATAATATATAATTGGTAAAAACTTAAGTATATATACAGCGATGTGATATATATTATTTTTAATGATTTGGATTTATTATATAAAATTTATTATATTAATATTATTCGAATTTTTTTCTAATAATGTTACTTATTGAAAGTATGGATATCACTTAGAAAATTAAGTGAGAATAGTTTTACAAGTTAGAGAATTTAATGAGTTTCAAAATATTAAACATAGATATTCAAAGATTATATATTAAATATCTAAATATATATCAATACAAATGACAATCTCCAAAATAAGTGATATATATATGATCTGTTTAATCTGGTAAGTACTTTAAGTTGGTTTTTAATGAATAAAGTAGCAGACTACGGGGCATCGATTCTTCAATTTCATATATTTTATAGTTATATTGCCAGAAAAGTTAACACTTCCATCAATTTTTTTTCACTTTTATACATTTATTAAGTAACTACTTCAATAAATGGAAAATAAGATGAAATCCACAGGATATAAAAATAATCTTTATCAAACATAAAAGTTTACAATAATCACATAAATTGAAAATTAACAATATTTGTACTGGGGTCTGACAATGAGAAACTACTTCTTGTCTTGAAACCACGTTTATCACAAAGAAAAAAGTTTAATGTTCTACTATGCCACGAACGTTGCGTCAATTAACACAGTTCAGACAATTAATTACTACAAACCGAATTATATGGCACAAAACACTAATAAGGTCACAAACCTCCTATATGGATGTGTATCATATGGATAAGCATTCAAAACGATTATCATCAATATCATAATCTGTTGAAACGTAGTTTTGAGAAGAATAGTGAATGAGCTCTGGTACATCAGAAGTACGGCACTTTACAAAAACTTTAACATTATGTCCACGTTGGTTGGATTTTGATACAAATTTTTGCATACACTCACACGTTTTTACTAACACATACGAATGTTTGTTCTCAGAAAAAATTCGTATAAATTAAATATTTATTTTAGAACATAGATATCTTGCCAAAGACAACCCAGTGTAGACGATAGTAAGCTTGCAACAGTTCAAAAATTTATATAAGAGACAAAGTATTGTCGCTTATACGCCCACTCCAATTGAACACTAAACCAGCTAAAATTAAGCGCAAACCTAACAACCATAAAAAATAAATAGAAGTATGCCTATTAGGAACGATTGGAGCACTTAACCTACATAAAAACTACGATCAGTTCATATTCCAAATGAGACATTAACAGATTCTCCATCACCAGAGAATATATGATTCAGTAGTGGCTGATAAAGTTTTGTATTGGTCAAAAAGAAGATACGAAGTGATGGGATTGCTTAAATTAAGTGTCAACTCTGGATGGGATTTAAATGATGATCAATATTCTAAAATGAATAAAATAATTTTAAGCATTTTTGAAATAGTTAGAATTGTACATGTTTTTTAATTATGCGTTAATGGATCTTCTATAGATGTATCTATTATTATGGCTCGGTAATCTCTACACTGCGATTTATATTTCAGTATTTCTTAATGAATCCATAAGTTAGATATTATGTACAAAAATGAACTTAATTTATTATTAAATATATAAAGATACTCTTTAACAATTTTATGTCAATAATAATAGTTTTGGAGGATAGAAATTAACTTGTTAAATTGCTATAACATCTATGATTCTTTTATTTTTTTATAACGTAAGGAAGTTTATTTGTGTCGTTTTAACTGATTATCCGCATATGACAACTTTAAACGATAAATTTAGAATATAGCTTTTGTAGCAATATTTTTATTGTGAAAATGTAAAAGAGATGATAACGAGAACTTTGGGTCTATAACCCAATATACTATAAATTAAAAATTTATATAACACTTTCGAACCTTAAATGGGAAGATCTGGACAACAGATTCACAAAGCTTCGAATGCCTAAAAATTGACACGAGTTTAATCGTTTCTGTTCGCTTGTTTATATGCAATTTACTTGTTGAGTTAATTGAATTAAAGTTTACGGACAGTTTTTGCATAGCTGACTTATCTGTGTGAATAGATGAAATATCTTAACTAAATAGCATAGCTTTAGTTTAAATGTAAACATCAACTTGATTTAAGTACTGATTTAATTTTAAGTGGCTCTCAAAAAAGATAATAACTGGTGGGCTTATGTAATTTTAAACAGATTTCCCCGAATTTACATGTTATTTCAATATACTTAAAAATTTTAATTAAATCTTTTAAAAAGAGGTTTTTAGAACAGTAGTGAACTGTAACAACAAAAATTAATTTTATAATATTTTAATTAATTGAATTTTTGGCTGACCATACAGCTGTTTCGAGTATTGCCAAATACCCATCATCAGTGGTCTTGGAAATAATTGTTGTATTTAATTATTCGTCAATATTTATTTGTGACTGCAAGTACCAGGAATCTTTTCTATATATATGTCTTTAGTTTTTCCTGTATACCTTTCGTAACTCGCAGAAAGGATTTCTTAATCAAGGCAATAAAAAGAGTTCCAAAATCATAAAGTATACCTAAGATACAAAACCTCTCTAAACCAATTAAAGTAACCTGCAAAGTATTTGTATAAAATAAAATTTTTTAACATAAATAAGAAGAAAAGGTAATATATACATTTATGATTTATAAAAAATAAATATAAATTTGATTCAATAGCCTTTGTAGCTTTATCAATGAAATTTATTGACTACATATTCTGTTATGAACCTTGGCTATTCTCAGTAACTTAAACCCGAAAACTTGTTTGTTTTTAAATTTTATTGAAAAGATTTAAAAGATCTTTAATAATTTGACACCTAAACGTGCTGTTAATAATGACGAAGATATATAATGACACATTTGTAATCTTATCAATTATTGCAAATGTTCATAGAAAACGATTCGAAAATACTTCATAAGAGACGTCTTTGAACACTAAGTAGCCTCAATTAGCGATAGATTAGCATCTAAACGATATTCACGTAATTCACACCCTGCGATTTCATTGAAAGTTAGACTAAAGATATTTAAGTACATAAACGTAATTATATATTTGGAATAGACATTTTACTGTATTTTGAACCTAGCCCATTTTTAATGGGGCCTTTACGTCGTTTAAAGTCAGAATATGTTTACAACTATTGTATTAATTGTTAGATTCAATTAAAAGATGTGGTACAAATAATTATTAAATAAGTGAATAAATAAAACATTTCATTAATTTTAGATTAATATAGATATATATTTATATACATATTAATATATACATATATATTTATATATACTTATATATTTAGACGTAATATATTTATGTATTTATTATATTTCATTAACAGAGAAATACATATTAATCACAACAAAATATATCACAGCACTACCTGATAAAAATTTTAAATAATAATAATTAAATGTAAGCTTAACTATAAAAATTATTAAAGTATTTTTTTTAATACACGAGTCAATTTTATTTTGACATAAAAACAATTAACAATTTAAAATGGAAAAGCGAGTACACCTGCAACATTTCCGGATCTCAAACTCTTTCATACACACTACTTGCGGTTCATTTGTTCTAGCGCTATATCCATTTATGTAAAATAATAAAATTTAATATTTATTATTAATAAATGTAGAAAAATGACTCAGTAACTTAGAGTTGAACCATTAAAATATGTCAGAAAGCATGTGATATTTTGTCAATAAAAGTTATTCAGTAGTAGTAGAAAAATTTTCCATTATAATTTAAAAAATCATACCTATTTCTTCCCTTCTAAAAATTATGGGGCCATTGTGCGTGATTTGGATATAATATAAAAGATATAACACTAATCTCCAGCTTATAAGTGAAATTTGGACAATTAAATTTAATAGGTGTACAATGTACAGTCTTGTGATATTATAACTTAATTATTACTTACAAAAAAAATAAAGACCAAATTTATAAAAAAAAACATAGAAATTTTATTACCAACATATATTGCAATTCAAACAAAACCACGTAAATTATTTTTAATAGAATTTATGATAAATTTTTGGAATATTAATTTTATAGTGATTAATATATAACAAAAACTATTTTTAGAACACTACTGGCCAAAGAAACCTCTTTGTGGTCAGCCAAAAATTCACTTAATTAAAATAATATAAGATGAATTTTTGTTGTTGTAGTTCACTACTGTTCGAAAAACCTGTTTACAAAATCTATTAATAAATTATAATAATTAAAATAATATTAGATACTTATTATTATGGGAAACCAACAACTATAGCATCTCTCTAAAATTTGATCCATAAGTACCGAATCTATATATAAATTAAGATTAATAACAACAAAAATATTAAAAAGGTCAGCGGGAAACCAAAATCAAAGCATTGAAGGTATGAGTAAATTCCATTTTAATTTATGACAGCTACTATGAAATAGGATTTCTCTTAAATACTATAAACTTTTTTAATTGGTGTCTGCGTCATAAAATAGGCAAGAATGATTACCACACACTAATATACCGTTATCTTGTGGTCACTGATAAAATAAGGACCGATCGCGGAACGATGCGAAATGCAAAAATATCAGTTTCGTAAATATTCATATAGTGCATGCAGCTCTAGTGTTGAGTCCCGAAGAAACAAAAACTGGCTATCATTCCAAGATGAACTTGTAATGTAGTTTCAGTATAAAGATCAACAAATACTTCAGTATTTGTACAATGATCATGTAAGTTAATACAAAATACTTGTACTAAGAACTACAAACTGTTCAAATCCTTTGTAGATGGATTAATTTCTTAATTAATTTTAATGATTTCTAATGACATGTCAATTATAATATTAATTATATTTAATTGAGTCCTATAATTTGTTCAAAGTTTTAAATACTTTTATAAAACTTAACGCTATAATATATTAAAAATACTTACTTGATAAACACTTGCAACTTATGACGCTATTGTTTTTTACGAAATAATTCTTGCATTTAATTATTCGTAAATAATTTCGATTCCTGCAAGTACCAGGAATCGAACTCGGGTCCAGCCAAATGTGAAGCTCAGAATCAGCGCATCTTAACCAACTATTCGTTAATGTTTTGTTTGCATCGTGAAAATAATTTCAATATATTATTATTATTATTATTATATATTGGGAAGGCTCCTTGGGAAGGTATGCAGATCTGAGGTCAATTATTGCTTAGTCTGATCAAGTGATAAACAATA
>NC_051847.1:172601224-172618209 GCF_002237135.1 Teleopsis dalmanni
AGTCTTAAAATCACTTTTAAAACTGATTTTAAAATTTGTTCTTAGAGCGTTTACGCACAAAAATTAAAAGCACTTTTAAGGTAGCTGTCAATCAATCAGGTGTTTGTTTAACAGTAAACAGAAATGTTGATTTTAAACATTTTAAAATGAATAGAGTAAAACTACAAATTGTTTTACTTTTATTGCAAAAAAGAAATATAACCAAAATTGTAGAAAATAATAATGAAGCAACAATGCAGATTTTTAAAACATCTCGTAAAAAATTTACAAAATTACGAGAAATGCGATTGCAGCTCTTCAATAAAATGGCAATAAGTTCCGCTAATGAGGCTTTAATGAATGTAAATGTTTTTATAAAGTTTTTCATAAAATATTTAGAATGCATTTTTGTTTTTAGCTTCCACCACGAATAAGAACTTTTAGCAAAAGGAAGAGAAGTTCGGAATGGTGGGATGTTGAAGTTCTGTAGTTCTATGACGATGAACAATGGATTGTTGATTTTAGAGTGAATCGACAAATATTTTTCAGGCTTGTAGATTTACTTAAGGATAAAATGGCACCAGCAGAAAATACTTTCGTTGAAGGGTTGAATATTCCCAACCTGAACATATGTACAATCGACAAAATTTGTCGTCCGGACAACTTATGCGAGATCATATATGCGCGTACTTGGCGAGAAAATTTCCACTTCTACATAGAAGCAATTAAAAAAATAATGTAGAAAAAACCAATTTTAAATTAATTAATTTATAATTTTTTTTATAACTAACAATATAATATATATAATATAATATATTTATAACAATTTGTGCTTAATGACAAATTTAAATAATTGAAAATAATAAACTTAATTTAAACTAAACTAAAATGTTTTAAATATATAGTAAAGTTAAGATTTTCAAATAGAGAATAAAAAATAAACAAGTTTAATTAATTTAGATTCTGGGATGCAATTAGGCTTTTTCTATATTTTTTGCCGTCTAACAATTTAATTATTTGTTTTTCTGCAAATATTTTAATTAAACATTCTTCCTCCTCTTTCATCCAATTTTTTCTTTTCATTTCCTTTTTCTCCATATTTTTAGTTATGTGATTAGTGTTATTTGTAATAAAATTCAAATTATTTGTACCTATTTACTGTTAACAGCTGACAATTCAAACCTTAAACTGCTTTTAAGGTGTTTACGCAAAGATTAAAAGTGACATTTCTTACTAAAAGTGATGTTAAACTACATTTAGTAAGCTAAAAGTGCTTTTAAGCAAAATTCAATTTAGGGTGTTTACGCGATCTTAAAATCGATTTTAAGAGCCTTAAAACAACTTTTAAGGCTCGCGTAAACGTAGTGTATATTAAATATCTAAATATATATCAATACAAATGACAATCTCCAAAATAAGTGATATATATATGATCTGTTTAATCTGGTAAGTACTTTAAGTTGGTTTTTAATGAATAAAGTAGCAGACTACGGGACATCGATTCTTCAATATCATATATTTTATAGTTATATTGCCAGAAAAGTTAACACTTCCATCAATTTTTTTTCACTTTTATACATGTATTAAGTAACTACTTCAATAAATGGAAAATAAGATGAAATCCATAGGATATAAAAATAATCTTTATCAAACATAAAAGCTTACAATAATCACATAAATTGAAAATTAACAGTATTTATACTGGGGTCTGACAAGGAGAAACTACTTCTTGTCTTGAAACCACATTTATCACAAAGAAAAAAGTTTAATGTTCTACTATGTCACGAACGTTGCGTCAATTAACATAGTTCAGACAACTAATTATTACAAACCGAATTATATGGCACAAAACACTAATAAGGTCAAACCTCCTATATGGATGTGTATCATATGGATAAGCATTCCAAACAATTATCATCAATATCATAATCTATTGAAACGTAGTTTTAAGAAGAATAGTGAATGAGCTCTGGTACATAAGAAGTACGGCACTTTACAAAAACTTTAACATTATGTCCACGTTGGTTGGATTTTGATACAAATTTTTGCATACACTCACACGTTTTTACTAACACATACGAATGTTTGTTCTCAGAAAAAATTCGTATAAATTAAATATTTATTTTAGAACATAGATATCTTGCCAAAGACAACCCAGTGTAGACGATAGTAAGCTTGCAACAGTTCAAAAATTTATATAAGAGACAAAGCATTGTCGCTTATACGCCCACTCCAATTGAACACTAAACCAGCTAAAATTAAGCGCAAACCTAACAACCATAAAAAATAAATAGAAGTATGCCTATTAGGAACGATTGGAGCACTTAACCTACATAAAAACTACGATCAGTTCATATTCCAAATGAGACATTAACAGATTCTCCATCACCAGAGAATATATGATTCAGTAGTGGCTGATAAAGTTTTGTATTGGTCAAAAATAAGATACGAAGTGATGGGATTGCTTAAATTAAGTGTCAACTCTGGATGGGATTTAAATAATGATCAATATTCTAAAATGAATAAAATAATTTTAAGCATTTTTAAAATAGTTAGAATTGTACATGTTTTTTAATTATGCGTTTATGGATCTTCTATAGATCTATCTATTATTATGGCACGGTAATCTCTAATATTTCAGTATTTCTTAATGAATCCATAAGTTAGATATTATGTACAAAAATGAACTTAATTTATTATTAAATATATAAAGATACTCTTTAACAATTTTATGTCAATAATAATAGTTTTGGAGAATAGAAATTAACTTGTTAAATTGCTATAATATCTATGATTCTTTTATTTTTTTATAACGTAAGGAAGTTTATTTGTGTCATTTTAACTGATTATCCGCATATGAAAACTTTAAACGATAAATTTAGAATATAGCTTTTGTAGCAATATTTTTATTGTGAAAATGTAAAAGAGATGATAACGAGAACTTTGGGTCTATAACCCAATATACTATAAATTAAAAATTTATATAACACTTTCGAACCTTAAATGGGAAGATCTGGACAACAGATTCACAAAGCTTCGAATGCCTAAAAATTGACACTAGTTTAATCGTTTCTGTTCGCTTGTTTATACGCAATTTACTTGTTGAGTTAATTGAATTAAAGTTTACGTACAGTTTTTGCATAGCTGACTTATCTGTGTGAATAGATGAAATATCTTAACTAAATAGCATAGCTTTAGTTTAAATGTAAACATCAACTTGATTTAAGTACTGATTTAATTTTAAGTGGCTCTCAAAAAAGATAATAACTGGTGGGCTTATGTAATTTTAAACAGATTTCCCCGAATTTACATGTTATTTCAATATACTTAAAAATTTTAATTAAATCTTTTAAAAAGAGGTTTTTAGAACAGTAGTGAACTGTAACAACAAAAATTAATTTTATAATATTTTAATTAATTGAATTTTTGGCTGACCATACAGCTGTTTCGAGTATTGCCAAATACCCATCATCAGTGGTCTTGGAAATAATTGTTGTATTTAATTATTCGTCAATATTTATTTGTGACTGCAAGTACCAGGAATCTTTTCTATATATATGTCTTTAGTTTTTCCTGTATACCTTTCGTAACTCGCAGAAAGGATTTCTTAATCAAGGCAATAAAAAGAGTTCCAAAATCATAAAGTATACCTAAGATACAAAACCTCTCTAAACCAATTAAAGTAACCTGCAAAGTATTTGTATAAAATAAAATTTTTTAACATAAATAAGAAGAAAAGGTAATATATACATTTATGATTTATAAAAAATAAATATAAATTTGATTCAATAGCCTTTGTAGCTTTATCAATGAAATTTATTGACTACATATTCTGTTATGAACCTTGGCTATTCTCAGTAACTTAAACCCGAAAACTTGTTTGTTTTTAAATTTTATTGAAAAGATTTAAAAGATCTTTAATAATTTGACACCTAAACGTGCTGTTAATAATGACGAAGATATATAATGACACATTTGTAATCTTATCAATTATTGCAAATGTTCATAGAAAACGATTCGAAAATACTTCATAAGAGACGTCTTTGAACACTAAGTAGCCTCAATTAGCGATAGATTAGCATCTAAACGATATTCACGTAATTCACACCCTGCGATTTCATTGAAAGTTAGACTAAAGATATTTAAGTACATAAACGTAATTATATATTTGGAATAGACATTTTACTGTATTTTGAACCTAGCCCATTTTTAATGGGGCCTTTACGTCGTTTAAAGTCAGAATATGTTTACAACTTTAAGCAATAGTTTTTCCTTTATTTTTAACACGTTTCAATTTCTTACTCTTCTCGTACAATGCTTAACTATAACTAACTCGTTTCATACTGTATGTCAAAAACTATGTGTCACTTTTAATTTAGCGTTGCCACAGTTCGGCCATCCTGACCCGCAATCGTCCCGATTGAACCTTTTCGATATGAATTGCCAATCCATGGCTTAATATTTGCCGCTTCCCATACCCCCTCATAAGGTATCTGACTAACTTGGAATCCCTCTACATCCTTTACTAGATATCGGTCATTAGGTAGAACTTTAGTAATCCTATAGGGTCCTTTATATTTTGGCAAAATCTTTTTACTGGCGCCTGCCTCACTAACAAAATTTTTCACAACTACATATTCTCCTTCTTTGTATGTTTTCTGAATTCTATGACGGTCTTTAAGCGATTTATTATAGTTTTGATTTTTTACAATTTGATCTGAAGCCTCTTTTCTTACTTGCCTAAGATCTCTCAGAACGTCATCAGCCCTTAACTCGTCTAAATTTTCTTTCAAATAGTCCACAACCATTCCCTTTTGTCTAATTCCAAATAATAGTTCACTCGGTGTTATTCCAGTACTTCTATGAATCGTGTTATTAAAAGCGAACTCTATATCAGGCATAATTTTATCTAACGAAGCTGTATACCCTGCGTTAGTCATTTTAGCAATCATTGGTGCTAAACTCCGATTTATTCTCTCTACTTGACCATTCGCTTGTGGCGAACCTGTGGCGATTTTTATATGTCGAATATTACAGCAACTAAGAAAATCTTCAAAGTCTTTTGATGTAAATGCACTCCCTCGATCGGAAATAATAATATTTGGTCTACTATACGAATTAAAATATGATTTTAAACACCCTAAAACTTCTCTTGTGCTAGTTGTTCGCGTAGCATACAATTTAACAAACTTAGAAAAAGCGTCTACTACCAAGAATACATACTTCTTTTTAGAATTTTTAATTTTAACTGGACCAAAATGATCAATGTGGACAGTTTCAAAAGGGACTAAGCCCTTTGGAATATTGTGTAAATACCCCTCGTGCTTTCCGCACTTTGCTGAAAAAGTTATACACTTTAGACAATTGGCGATATGATCTTTTATTTTTGTTCTGAGTTTCGGAAACCAATAAGATTTAAGTATAGAATCAGCAACTTTATCGCATCCGAAATGTCCCATATCATCATGATAAAGCTGTAGTATATTTCTCTCCATATTGTTTGGCACATAAAACAGTATGGTGTTTCCTTTCTTTTTATAGACCAACCCATTTCTCATTTCAAAGTAACTACTCTCTTCTTTTTCTAATTTCTTCCTTATCTCATTAATTACCTCATCTTGGTACTGACATATGGATAGATTTTGTTCAAAAGTATTTTCTTCTAACACTAGTATATTCGTGTTTCTACTAAGTGCATCTACGTGCTGCATCTTTTCTCCTTTACGGTGCTCTAAAGAGTAATCAAAATTTTCTAACTCCAGGGCCCATCTGGCTATCCTGGGATTTATTTCTTTTTTGTTTAAGGTTAACGCTAATGAATGACAATCGGTTACAATTTTAAATTTTATTCCATGTAAATATATCCTGAATCTGCGTAGAGCATAAATAATAGCTAATGTTTCTAACTCGAAACTGTGATATTTTGATTCATGTTCAGTTGTTCTTTTTGAAAAATAGAAAATTGGGTGAAGCTTACCATCCCCCTTTTTTTGTAACATTATAGCCCCGAAACCATGTGAACTAGCATCACAGTGTAGTTCTGTTTGGTCTCTTGGGTCGTATATCGCAAGAATAGGAGCATCAATTAATTTTTGTTTAAGAGTTTCAAAACATTCTACTTCTTTTAGTCCAAACTGAAAAACTGAGTTCTTGCGAACTAAGTTATATAATGGTTGTGCCAATAATGAAAACTGTTGAATAAATCTTCTAAAATATGAACACAATCCAAGAAAACTATGAACTGTTTTAGCGTTATGCGGCACTGGAAAATTAACAACTGATTCTATATTCTTCCCGTCAGGTTGTATCCCTTCTTTAGAAATTATATAGCCTAGATAGTTTATTTTTGATTCCATGAATCTACACTTATCTAAACGCAGCTCTAATTTATTATTTACTAGTCTGTCGAACACTTCTGTCAAAATTTGTAAATGTTCGTCAGCAGATTTCGTGGCGATCATTATATCATCTAAATATATCGCTATTTTTCCTGATCTGATCAAATCGTCAAAAACTTGGTTCACAAAACGTTGGAAAACCGAAGGTGCATTTCTTAACCCGAAAGGCATTTTTAAAAATTCAAACTGTCCTAATGGAGTTACGAAAGCAGTATATTTAATAGAATCCTCACTCATGTGCACGTGATAAAAAGCACTCTTTAAATCTAACAATGAAAATAAAGTTTTCCCCGCCAGTCGATCAAGTAAATCGTCGATTAATGGTAGTGGATAGTTATCTTTCAATGTGACTTTGTTCAAAGTTCTGAAATCTACGCATAATCGGGTATCACCTGTTTTCTTTTTAATCAGAACAATAGGAGATGCATACTCTGAATTACTAGGCCTCACAACTTTTTTTCTCATTAACTCGTCAATAATTGACTCTACTTGTTGCTTTTCGTGATATGATAGCCTACGTGGATGGTATTGGAAGGGTTTATCATCATTTAAAATTAATTTCATTTCGCACTTTATCTCAGGTTCATCTGGACGTTTGCGGTTTACATAATCTTCATACAACATATTAAATTTCTTTCTAGTATTATAGTCAACATCACTATTATTAACACTAATCTCATGAATTGGTTCATAGTATTCAATATTCATTAAATCGTTAATAGTATTTTCATCACAATCTTTATTCTTTTGATTAAAATTAATTAAATGTTCAGTTGGATCATGTTGTATTACTAATTTTAATTTAGCTTTCTTCAAAAAATCTCTTCCTAATAGAACTGGGTAACTCATAGTTTCATTAGCTACTATGAATAATTTAAGATTTATTTTTTATTATCATATAAAACTGTGCATACTATTTGTCCAAGTATTTGTAAATGACTTTTGTTTATACCACAAAAATTTAAAATTTTACATTTTTCTTGATTTATTAACTTAACAAGTGGCACGAACTGTTGGCGTATAAAACTGATTGGACTACCAGTGTAAATTAATGATTCTAAATAAAGTGACTGATCAATATTTGAATAATTAAAACTAAATTTTATATTTCTTACGTATTCGTTATCACCCTCAACAGCGTCGGCATAATGAACTTGCGTTTTCCTCATTGAGCAGTCAGCTGCTCGATGTCCCATTTGCGCACAAACGTAACACGCCCTCGGCTCCCGCTTTGGTTTGCGGCATTCAGCTGCAACATGCCCAAGAGAGTTGCAATTATAGCAACGAGTCGATGCAGAAACCACAAAATCGGCTGATGTTGATTTTTCATTCGAAGTGTTCTGGCGAACAGTCAATGATTGTTTTGGTGTTGCTGGTTTTGGAAGACTTATTTTGTGGAACGCTTCCAACAGTTGGTACTTGTCACGGAAACATTGTAATTTAGCTTGTGAACATAAACCATAGTCTGGAATCCCCTCCACAATGTACTCCAGCAGCTCAGTTTCTTCAATGCACAACTTACCCGCGAGAATGGTCTTATCGTAAAAATATTCTTCAAAAGTCTCATTTGTTTGCCACCTTCTGGCTTCAAATGTACGTTTCAGCTGCAGTTTAGTTGAGCGGTCTTCAAACAGTTTCCCCATATCGTTTATTAGGGTTTCAATTGGTACAGTCATTAAATCGTTTCTTGTATGTAGCCACTTTAACGCCTTTCCATTGAGTTTGTTAGAAATCAGTGCTCTAGTATTATTATCATCCAGATTATAAGCCGTTCGGATACTTTGTAATTGTGCTTCCCAAAGCTGAAAATTATCACCAGTTCCAGAAAATTCGGACAGCAATTCTTTTATAGTTGAAAAATTAACTTTATTATTTAACGCGTAATCTTTTTTTTCATTCTGTTGGCTTTGTTTTTTTAATGTTTTATTTTCTCTCATTAAAATTTCTTTTTCTCGTCTTTCTATGTTTAGCTCTCGTTTTAACAGTTTGAGCTCCCATTTCAAGAGTTCATTTTCGTTCTCCTTTAACGAATTGACTTGTGCAGCAGAGACACTGTTATTATTTTCTTCTCGCTCAATATTTGTGTTCATAACACTCATTCGACTCATATTCGCTGTCATTTGTTCTGTTATCATTTGTTTCTGACTTACAATTTCACTCATTTGATTCTTCTTTTTATGTGTTTGTATAATTTGTTGTTCCTCAAGAATATGATTGTCATCTTCTTCAGAGTTACTATTGTTGTTGCTTGCGCATGCATCGGCGTCGGCGCCAACATGTTCCGTAAGCGTCACATCATTTAATATTTTTGTCGTTTTTCCTAGAAAAACACCACGGCGTTCCTCAGGTATTTGAATTAATCGGCGAATTAATTCGTTTTTATTACCACTTGTTTTACATCCAAGCTCCTCCAACCAAGCTTTTAATTCAACTGAAGTATAAAGCTGAAGTTTTTTGATGTCAGACATTTTATTAATGTTGAGTAATCCCACTTCTGATATTTTAAGCAATAGTTTTTCCTTTATTTTTAACACGTTTCAATTTCTTACTCTTCTCGTACAATGCTTAACTATAACTAACTCGTTTCATACTGTATGTCAAAAACTATGTGTCACTTTTAATTTAGCGTTGCCACACAACTATTGTATTAATTGTTAGATTCAATTAAAAGATGTGGTACAAATAATTATTAAATAAGTGAATAAATAAAACATTTCATTAATTTTAGATTAATATAGATATATATTTATATACATATTAATATATACATATATATTTATATATACTTATATATTTAGACGTAATATATTTATGTATTTATTATATTTCATTAACAGAGAAATACATATTAATCACAACAAAATATATCACAGCACTACCTGATAAAAATTTTAAATAATAATAATTAAATGTAAGCTTAACTATAAAAATTATTAAAGTATTTTTTTAAATACACGAGTCAATTTTATTTTGACATAAAAACAATTAACAATTTAAAATGGAAAAGCGAGTACACCTGCAACATTTCCGGATCTCAAACTCTTTCATACACACTACTTGCGGTTCATTTGTTCTAGCGCTATATCCATTTATGTAAAATAATAAAATTTAATATTTATTATTAATAAATGTAGAGAAATGACTCAGTAACTTAGAGTTGAACCAATAAAATATGTCAGAAAGCATGTGATATTTTGTCAATAAAAGTTATTCAGTAGTAGTAGAAAAATTTTCCATTATAATTTAAAAAATCATACCTATTTCTTCCCTTCTAAAAATTATGGGGCCATTGTGCGTGATTTGGATATAATATAAAAGATATAACACTAATCTCCAGCTTATAAGTGAAATTTGGACAATTAAATTTAATAGGTGTACAATGTACAGTCTTGTGATATTATAACTTAATTATTACTTACAAAAAAAAATAAAGACCAAATTTATAAAAAAAAACATAGAAATTTTATTACCAACATATATTGCAATTCAAACAAAACCACGTAAATTATTTTTAATAGAATTTATGATAAATTTTTGGAATATTAATTTTATAGTGATTAATATATAACAAAAACTATTTTTAGAACACTACTGGCCAAAGAAACCTCTTTGTGGTCAGCCAAAAATTCACTTAATTAAAATAATATAAGATGAATTTTTGTTGTTGTAGTTCACTACTGTTCGAAAAACCTGTTTACAAAATCTATTAATAAATTATAATAATTAAAATAATATTAAATACTTATTATTATGGGAAACCAACAACTATAGCATATCTCTAAAATTTGATCCATAAGTACCGAATCTATATATAAATTAAGATTAATAACAACAAAAATATTAAAAAGGTCAGCGGGAAACCAAAATCAAAGCATTGAAGGTATGAGTAAATTCCATTTTAATTTATGACAGCTACTATGAAATAGGATTTCTCTTAAATACTATAAACTTTTTTAATTGGTGTCTGCGTCATAAAATAGGCAAGAATGATTACCACACACTAATATACCGTTATCTTGTGGTCACTGATAAAATAAGGACCGATCGCGGAACGATGCGAAATGCAAAAATATCAGTTTCGTAAATATTCATATAGTGCATGCAGCTCTAGTGTTGAGTCCCGAAGAAACAAAAACTGGCTATCATTCCAAGATGAACTTGTAATGTAGTTTCAGTATAAAGATCAACAAATACTTCAGTATTTGTACAATGATCATGTAAGTTAATACAAAATACTTGTACTAAGAACTACAAACTGTTCAAATCCTTTGTAGATGGATTAATTTCTTAATTAATTTTAATGATTTCTAATGACATGTCAATTATAATATTAATTATATTTAATTGAGTCCTATAATTTGTTCAAAGTTTTAAATACTTTTATAAAACTTAACGCTATAATATATTAAAAATACTTACTTGATAAACACTTGCAACTTATGACGCTATTGTTTTTTACGAAATAATTCTTGCATTTAATTATTCGTAAATAATTTCGATTCCTGCAAGTACCAGGAATCGAACTCGGGTCCAGCCAAATGTGAAGCTCAGAATCAGCGCATCTTAACCAACTATTCGTTAATGTTTTGTTTGCATCGTGAAAATAATTTCAATATATTATTATTATTATTATTATATATTGGGAAGGCTCCTTGGGAAGGTATGCAGATCTGAGGTCAATTATTGCTTAGTCTGATCAAGTGATAAACAATAATCTAGTCAAGGCCTAGAGAGTGGTTATGAAGAAACCTCGCAGTTAATAGAGAGTAAAAGTGGTCAAGTGCACTGACTTCACTAGCCTCAACATAATAATAATAACAACCAATGCAACTTTTTAGTGAAATATTTTCAAATTTAAGACGTAATATATTATTTTTTTGAAAGTTGCAAATACAAAATCTAAATATTTATTTTATATGAATAATACTTATTTTTTGCATAAATAAACCATGTAAACCATTTCACAGCAACGTTTTATTTTTTTTATTTAATATTA
Organism: Teleopsis dalmanni; assembly: GCF_002237135.1. Classification (NCBI taxonomy): domain Eukaryota; kingdom Metazoa; phylum Arthropoda; class Insecta; order Diptera; family Diopsidae; genus Teleopsis; species Teleopsis dalmanni. The sequence continues at coordinate 172,612,598 of NC_051847.1, forward strand.
ATAATAGTGTGGAAAATTTTAATTTACGTATTAAATGATTATAATAAAGTCAATTTATTTCTTAATATTGCTTAATATAAAAGGTGTTAATATCAAAATCATTATTTTCCGTATTAGTTGCTTTATAAAATATATAGATATTTATCAAATATATTATTAAATTTTAATTATTAAATAATAAATATTAAGAGTTAAAATTTCACATGGAAAAAAAAGTTAATTTTAATTTAAATTGAATTCATAGTGTATATTAAAACATGTAAAAAAAATTTATTTTATTTAATTTAAGCAATGTTAATTATAACGGATTATTCAATTATTATAATTAGTACAATTTAAACAATTTTGTTTCAGAGTGTATTGTTATACATTGCTTCGAATATATAATTAAATAAATTATAATTCATAATTTAAGCTTTAATAATAAATTAAAACAAAGTGTTTAAAAATTGATTAATTGCTGTAATTTACAACAAAGACCCTTTTCAGGGTGCTGACGTATTGTATACATTTTCATTGAAAACATTTGAAATTTATTTATGAATTTTATTTTACACACAATACATTACACAATACACATTTTATTATTTACTTTTCTAATAAAAGATAACAATCTGCGTTGATAGTTCGTTTTTTTTTCTCACTTCCTATTAATCTGATAATACCGAAATACAATACAACATAATAAAATTAATGATGTAAATACGAATGTTATGAAGAAGTTAATTATATAGTAGTTATATAAACAATATATAGTAGTTATATTCTAATCAAAATATGTCAAGACCTCTTGAACTAACTACCGAATATTTTTAGTAAATTTTTGAAAAACGTGTAATATGGATTAACTATACCACAACAAAAAAAAATGTTTGTGGAGATTTATTATATCTTTTAGATGAAATGGAAAGATTTATTAACGCTTTTTAAAACATTATATCAATAGAATGAACGGAATGTAGCATTGTTTAAATTAAATATTTAAATGTAAATTTTAATACTCTTTTCACAAACAGAAATACTAGTAGTATTGGAAATAAATAATTTGCTCTTTATTTGTTTAATTTCATTTATTTATTATATTAATTATTTAAACCGCATACAGAAAATTTAATCCCACTAATGTCTGCAAGTTTTAGCTATCAATATATATTGAGATGGTAACAAATTTATATGGTTTAAGTCGATGCTTAGAGGTTATCTATTTCGTAGTTCTATTCTCTCTGGCAACTTTATTTCACCGATATAAGTTAGACAAAACTGTAATTTAATACGGAGTAAACACTTTTACACTAACTCTATAATGGCTAGAGTTTGGCAGAATGTTTCCATATAAACTGAATTTATGCTTTAACTAAATATATGACAATTTATATAGCATCTGCACTGGCTAGATATTGGCAAGATTTTGGTACATACTTTTTATTTTTCATTAACATATACAAATTTTTGTTCGGCACAAAATTCGAAAATGATACATATTTGTATTCGAACACGAAAATTTTGTTAATGTCTAGCCAGTATTTTATAATACAAATCGGTAAATAATTGATTAATATGTATTAAGTTGTGAAGACACTACGGAAATGATGACGCTTTTTTGTGTATTGTTTTCCAAACTGATAAGGCTTTAGCTTAGTGAAATTGTCTGATTTGGGGCATTCAAAATAAAAACAACTAAATTAACAACTAAAACAACTAAACGTAAGGTGTGGCATTTGAAATGGATATTTGATGGATTTGTGCCGTTCTAAAGCTGACAGAGGTGTGACTAAAACCGTCAACTCTGATAAGTTTGAAATAGATATAAAAAAATATGTGGTTTCCACAGAAATGGCAAAGTATGGAACAAAGTAGGAAACTTAATAAAATGACTGCTTCTATGGCTTTGAAGGATAAGATTTGTTGTTATATTTAAAATGGAATTCTCTTTTTTAAAAGAAATACTAAAACTACACTTAGTCGAAGGCTTCAGGATTGTCAAGCAAGAATATGCTTGTCAAACGTCTTTTACTCAAAGTTGACTGCATGAATTGGTGTACTCTTTTCAGCTATAGCAGAGTAGAATATTCACTCCTAAAGCAATATTTGAAAGCAACAAATGATATTTATAGATTTCTAAACTGATAAATTGCAATAAATTAGTGAAATCATTTTTTAAACTCTATAATATAAAATCTCATATTATATATTATTATCTCATATTATAAAAATAAAAACGAGAAGCAAAAACAAACAAAGCAATATAATGTCACAAGCTTTAATTCAATAAATTTTAATTAATTTATAAAAACATAAAAAAAATTTAGGTTTTTATTATGCCAATAGGTTTAGTGCATTTTTGTTTAAATTGTAGATAACTTCAGGTAATGAGATTTACTTTTTTCATATATCTATATCTATACGAAGGCACGTGTTGCATTGATTCAATATTTTATTGTAAGGCTCTCACAAAACTGCAAAACAAAATTTTTTGCTTCCTAAAATTTTATAATTTATAGAGATTTATAGAGTTTTTTATGTCAAATCAAGTAAATTTTTATTTTTAAACTAATAAAAATATAAAAATGATAAAACACACGGACACAAAACAGCAGAAAAGGTCTCTTCCATGTTTTGAGTTTGTTGACATATCACCTTGTAATTTATTTATTAAAAAACAATAAATGACAAAAAAGTATTTATTAACTATTTAAATTTTAATAAAAATACTTCAATAATATAACATACACCAGTAATAATTACTTCAGTTGAATGTTACAATTAATTTTTTATTATTTTCTTTAATTAATATTAAGTAAACTATAATGAAAAATTTATGACTTCATTAATTATAAATTATATTTAATTCTTTGCATATATATATTTTCTTTTATATCCATATTGAAACAATGTTTAATCTCTTTGTTTATTTGTCATATATTTTATGTACCTTATTATTATTTTAAATATTTTTAAGATAAACTTCAGTTGAATTATTAGTTGCTTCACAAGAGATTTTTTTTTGAAAAGAATTACTAATACTTAGTTAGGAAACTTGAGTGAGAGCAGTAATTGTTGAGAGAATGTTGGAGGTTTTATAAATAGCCGAAAGCATTGATAAACTTAAATTTTTCATTTAAATATTATTGCAGATATTTTTAAGTGATTTGAAAAATAGATTTGTATAAGTCAGGATAGTGATATAAAAGAAGTTTTTGTTGTCTCTTCCTCATAAACTGCCATACACGATCTATTGGAGTTTCGAAGCAGACTCCACTACGCTCCCTATAGTATAACAATTCAGTATTCTATAAGAACCGATGTTATTCAAGAAGCATACTTTCATCTTGTTTGTTTTAAGTCAGAATTGTTAATTAATTAATTAAGAATTAACTCAAAAATTTTAAATTTAGGGTATGTAGGTATGCAAAGCCGACCTTAACCTGGCTATTGGAGTTTTACTTATTCCTATTTGCACATCAAATGGGAATATTTTAATTCTCGTTTACTTAACTAAAAATATATAAAAAAAATTTTTAATTATATCTATATATTTGGTGAAGTTGAGTTTTTGATTAATTTAATACTAGACATTATCATATGATAATCATATGATATTAATTGTAATGATTATTTTAAAAACACATCAAGAAGTGTTATGGATCAAATGTGAAATAAAACTTGGGTGATAATTTATAAAAAATGAGTAAATTTAACTTTAGTTGCGATTCGGCTGTTGATGAAAATGTTGGACGTTTTAGAATTAGGTCAATATTTGTATTAAACAATATTTTCCTGTCTCAGAAATCACGTATGGCAATCTTCGGGAAAAACAAAATTTGAAGGTCTATCGAAGAATTACCTAATCTCGCGCTTCGCGCTTGTTGCTCGCTATATTCATATGATGGGAAACTTAAACTAAAATTATATTGGAAGTAGTTACTTATAATTTAATATTTTGTCTTCATTTGTTAACAATCCTTAACGAGATATAGACACGTGAAATACTTTGTTAGCTGCCTGACGGTGTTAGTGAGAATATAGACTTATATTTTATAAAAGTTCGTAACCACAGTAAGAGTTGCAAAGGTACACCTAAAATTATAAATGCAACAACTGATATAAATACACTGGGACAGGGACAAATATTGTATTGCATAGTACACTGCTAACAACTTATACGAAAAAAAATTGTGGCAGTATCTTTAGCTGTATATATTTAAAATGAAAAAAGTTAATAAACACAATTACTAATTAATTAATTAATTACAAAATACTAGTTGTACTGTAATTCAGAAAGAATGGTTCTATTTCGAAAGCAGAGTTAAGCAAAGTTAAGCTATAGACTTTGATTGGGTTCGATTGGGTTCGCAAATTTCCTAAACATATGAAGCAGAAAGTGGGTAGAAACTCTATATCATATAAATAAAGTGCGTTAGAATAGTTTCATAATTATTGTTTATTGCACTAAGGAGTATATCAATATTGTTGGCTTATTTCTTTACGTACAATTAAAAAGTTTTTGGATATTTTTTATATTATATATGTTTTATATATATGTATTTCTCACATGTTAAAGTATTAAAGTGCATTTTGGTTAAATAAATGATAGCGCATTATATTGCTATTATTTCCAGCAAAATAATATGTACATTCAAACATTGTAGTTAATAATGATATTCAAATATATATTTTGTATTATTTGAAAATTATTTGCAAACAATGAACAAATTAATATGATCTTTTTGAACTGTTTTCACGCAAATATTAAAAGCTAATTTTTAAAAACAAAATCTTTACGAAAGTACAATTACTTTAATCGCAGTTTTTATTGCAAAATGATTTCAAATTAAATTCATAATCATTTCTCATGGCTCAAATAGTCATTTAATTATTCGACATTTAAATTAATTTTATTTTTCATACTTAAGTGCTTGAAACCTTGACCAAGAATAATTTTAAAACTCGCATATTCTTTTTCACTTGCTCAACGGCGTTACAGACAAACACCAATAGATATTACTTAATAATGAGAAATTAATTATTATTAAAAATCTTTTATTATACATTATAATTATTGTATTGTAATTTGAAATGATTTACTCTCATTTAAAACTAAAGGCATCCATTTTAATAGCTAATTTTTTTGCAAATATATACATATAAAACGAAAAATAAAAAAAAACTCAGAATATTAAAATGTAATTATTGGCATGAAACAAATTACTGCTTAAGTTTTTTTTTATAATTTTTTTATTTAATTTATTTTTCGGTTCTTTTTTAATTTTTTTTTTTGCTGCAATTTTTAAATTAAAATATCATAATTCACCAAAAATTATGTGTGAAATAAAATTTTGTTATAAAAAAATAGTTCATTAATTGCTTAAAGTAGTAGTAGTGTAGTATATAGCTGTATTTTACTTCATTTTAAATATTTTACATAGAAATTTATAACATTTATATTATATATATAATGCTTACAGCTACGGCATTGTCGCCGTCTCCCGAATTTTTTTTCTCTTAATAAACAATTATATTTTAATTAAAATGTTATGTATAATATACGAGTATGTTTAAGCAAAGTGAATAATAATGAAAATGACTGACTAATGGTAGTCATAGTCCAATAA
>NC_051847.1:172618309-172629426 GCF_002237135.1 Teleopsis dalmanni
CTCATCACCAATAATCTAAACTCTCTCGAAGCTACCACTATCAAGATAATCTCAGATAACTTTCAATTAAAATTATCTTCTGTTTATAAAGCACCAACCAACAGCACGTACCTAAATGATCTATCCTCATTACTAGATGTGGACGAGCCCACGTTTGTTGCGGGCGACCTCAACGCTTACAATAGAGATTGGGGAGAAAGAAGCACAAACAGAGCAGGAAGAGAGATAGATAATTTAATCACAGAACAGGCACTAACATTACATTGCCCAACAGAGCCTACACACTTTTGCCACGGGGCCTCCCGAATACTTGACATCGGTATTTCAAGATCTTTGGATGCTAATTGTCATATCGAAGTACTGGAGGAGTTAAACTCAGATCATAAGCCGGTTCTGTTCTTTATTGAAAACATGTTTTTCGAATCTCCACCCCCAGTGATAACGATGACAAACTGGACTCAATTCCGTCATGAAATGGAAAACTATTCCCTCAATAGCCCCATAAACTCAATAGAAGACCTTAATAACACCATAGAAATAGTCACTTCAAAAATCCAAGACTCAATCTCCAATAACTCATCCATAAAATCCATCAGCGCCAAGAACTATTTTATACTCCCAAGGTTCATTAGAAACCTAATTAAAAACAAAAATAGACTACGAAAAAGGGCCCTTCGAACAAACGACCCCGCACTGAAGAGAGCAGCAAACCTTCAAACCAATGTCATAAGAAAATTGGTTCGCGAATTCAAAAACCACAAATGGAACGAATTTCTAATGAGCTTCGAAACTGGTGATAAAGCCTTCTGGAATATCAGCAAATATTTCAGACTGAAAAACAAGATTCAAATTCCACCAATACACGGTCCCAATGGGCTCAAATTCGCTGATGAGGATAAAGCCGAAGAATTTGCAAACTCCCTCGAGTCACAATTCTTAGATAACCATGACATTTCTGATGATGTAGACGAAGAAGAATTAATTGGAGAAAGAGCGGAAGCCATTTTGAGCAGAATCCCTGATTCACCTATCTCGCCGTGCAGCGTCGAAGAACTGCAAGCCATTATCTACTCTATCAAAACAAAATCGGCTCCAGGTGCTGATAAAATTAGTAACCGCTGTATCAAAAATCTGCCTGTAGCATCAATCATCATAATTAATAATATAATCAATGCCATGCTACAGTTAGGTAAATTTCCAGATAAATGGAAAGAAGCATTAGTAATTGTGCTCCCGAAACCCAACAAGAACCACACATTCCCGCAAAACTGGCGACCTATCAGCCTACTTCCAGTTATGGGGAAACTAGCTGAAAGAGTCATTCTAAATAGACTGCAGACCGAAACAAATCGCCTAAAACTTATACCGGACGAACAATTCGGCTTCAAAGCCAACCATTCGACCGATCTACAACTGGCAAGAGTGACACAATACATCCAATCTGCACTTAGAGAAAATAAATCGACGGGCATGATAATATTTGATGTTGAGAAAGCGTTTGATAAAGTTTGGCACGATGGCCTCATCTCTAAAATGTACGACCTAAATCTACCTCTCAACATCATCAAAATCATTGGTAGCTTCATGCATAAAAGACAATTCAGAGTCAAAATCAATAATCATCTATCAACCCCCAGATTTATTGAAGCAGGGGTGCCTCAAGGCTCTCCATTGTCTCCAGCCCTATACAATCTCTTCACTTCCGACATTCCAAAGCTAGAACCATCTAAACTAGCCCTATATGCAGATGATACCTGTATATTCTATGCTGATAAAAATACTTTAAACGTCAGTAACACATTACAGGAACATGTTGACTGTGTCACTTCTTACTTCCAAAAATGGAAAATTAAAATTAATAACGATAAAACGAAGGCAATTTTCATAACCAGAAAACGGTGGCAATATCCACCAAAATTAAAAGTAAATGACACCGATATAGACTGGGAAGACCACATCAAATACCTGGGGATTACATTTGACAAGAAATTCCAATGGAGCACGCACATATACAATCTAAGAAATAAAATCAACACAATGCTAAACCATTTACGACCGCTCTACAAAAACAAGGCTCTAAGTATCAAAAATAAAAAGTTGCTTTATACCCAGATAATGCGTCCGGCGCTATCATATGGCTTCATTGCTTTCTCCAAAACTTCAAAAACTAACTTCAACAAACTTCAAACATGTCAAAATATAGCCATTAAAAAAATATTTAACATTCCCTGGTACATAAGAAATGTCGATATTCAAAGGGATCTAAAAATCACACCTATCAAACTATACATTAAAGACAGGGCTCTCAAATTATTCAAATCAATAGATGCACATGACAACACTTTATTGCAAAATCTACACCAACAACCTATTCACACTACAGGAAGATACGCGGACATCCGTACCATTATTAACTAAACTAAACAATAAAATTAATTGAGCACTCGTCATTTACCCAGTGGACATAATCTAGAAATGTCTACCACTATAATTGAGTCAAGGTATTAACTTTTACCGACTCGAACTCAATTTTCAACAACAACATTAAAAAAAAATAGATCCAATTTTTATAAATCTCAACTACTAGAAACTCAACTCAACTATGTCTGGTCGTGGTAAAGGTGGTAAAGTTAAAGGCAAGGCAAAGTCACGATCAAATCGTGCTGGATTACAATTTCCAGTTGGTCGTATTCATCGATTATTGCGTAAAGGCAATTATGCTGAACGCGTTGGTGCAGGTGCTCCAGTCTACTTAGCTGCCGTTATGGAATATTTGGCTGCTGAAGTTCTTGAATTGGCTGGCAATGCAGCACGCGATAATAAGAAGACAAGAATCATTCCTCGTCATTTACAGTTGGCCATACGTAATGATGAAGAATTGAACAAATTATTGTCTGGTGTTACAATTGCACAAGGTGGTGTACTACCAAACATTCAGGCTGTACTTTTGCCAAAGAAAACAGAAAAGAAGGCTTAAATTATTTTATTTTATTTATTAAAATACGAATACATATACGTGGAGAATTAACTATCAATTAATCCGTCCTTTTCAGGACGACAAAATTTATTTTATTAAAGAAAATGTATTTCATTAAATCAATTGATATAAATATTGTACATACTATCATACCTACCCTACTAACTTACACAAGCCATACTTTAAAACACTTAACAATCAATCATTTCTTGCCTCGCCCTTCTGTTCCGTTACATTCCTGGAAGACCTTCATGAAATCGAAATCTTCGAAAATTGTAAATCAGCCTACATAACAGATAAAATACATAGCATTGTTAGTGTATAACTTAACACTGCGTTTTGCTACATAGTAATAATTTTTTTTTTTGTTTTTGGGCAGCAGGTATTAACCAGTTTTTATACATACGAGTGTGTATGCGTTCCAATTGACTTCCTAGAAATCAGGTTCGCTGTGCCACTATTTTTTAAGAATGCAAGTTTATTATTCAGGGTTAGATAATTGAAGTGTTACCTATTCAAGCGATCACATTATTTTTTTATTGATTCAAATTACAAAAATTTGTGAAAATAATTAAAATTTCACAATCCATTCACTCTAGCTTGATGTGGCCACCTTTTGTCTTGACTATGGCTGTGATCTTCCAGTATTTTGGCCTATTCCTGAATAAAAGCTTTCTTCAGCGTATCGAAACTGGCTTATTTTTTAGTTCTCAACTTGCTCTCCAAATTGGCCCAGCGTAACAACTCCTTTGCTCATTCGAGTTTAACTTTTTGTTGCTTTGGTGCAAGATCTTGTGCCTTGGAACTTTTAAAGCTTTACCTTGAGCTTATTTTGGAAAATGCGTCAGATGCTTCGTTCAGATATTATCGGTTCTTTGGCCATTTGATTAGTACTACGACGTGGATTTCGTTTAAGTCGAGCCTTCACTTTCCGAACCATTTTAGGCAATGTTGCTGTTTTTTTTCGTCCACCACTATAGCATTTGGTGACTCTGCCTGAGCTATTATAACGATTTAAGGTACGATACACAAACATTTTATTCACATTGAGATATTTGAGCTCAAGCACAATAGCTAGTTGTAATTTTCCAACCAAATATAATGCAATCACACTTATTTTTTAATTCCATTTCGAATAATATTAGTTCTATAAAACTTAGACGCAAATGCTTGTGGTAACTTGTAAACAATATAAATAGCTGTCATTCATATGAATTTGACGTAGTTGGCAATATCAGTTTGACAAACATATCTCTGTGTAATTTGTAACACTTCAATCGCCTAACCCTTTATATTATTAAGAATTTTTTAATATTTATCATAGATTCGCGTATCAGTAAATAGATACATAAATCTTCGCAGGTAGTATAATCTAAGTTACAATAATATTAATATTATATTTGTTACTAATAAAAATGTACAAAACAAATAACGTTGCCAGGTCAATAGCATAAAGTTTCATAATTACCTTTTTGAAATCAAGAAACTAATAATTTTGTGCCAAATATTTGTATTTATTATTAAATAAATGTGATACAATTATTAAAAAACATTAATATTCATAATATAAAGAAGGAAACATATAAAAAATAATTATTTTTCTTTTAAAAGTTTTAAAATTTATTTATTTATTTACTAAACATCTTATAAAATTTTCAAAATGGTAACACCTAATTTATCTCATTAGAAATTCTGGTATGTACCAACAATCGCTGCCATACCGACATAATTGACTATTTCCCCTAAATATACTCGAACTCGCACACGGCCTAAATGTTTACTATTATTATCATAGTTACTATTTCAATATTTTGGTATTGTAATATTTATTATTATAGATAAATTATTTAAAGGTAGAGTTTTTAAAATTTGTATCTGAATTAGTTTTATAAAATATTCTATATTTTATAAAAGATTTATGGCAGTAGATGGAAAACATCCGAAGCCACTGTGTGAGTCTTGAACCTACTAAAACTAGCTCTTAGGAATGACTATGGAAGATTGCAGCCGCAAGTTTATATATATACTTCAGTATCTATTTAAATGTTATCCATATCCATGTTAGTTTATAAAAAAATTCATCTTAAATTTTAACATTTTATGTCGTATATCACTCCTTATAAAAATGTTAGAATACGCACATCTAATTTTAATTTTATTTTAATTATAAAGTAATAAAAAGAACATTTTTTTTAAATATACATATTTAATAAAATACTTATAATAGTCAAAGTTAAATGATTAAATTATAATTATAAAAGAAAAAGTAAAATGATTTCATTCTTATATATTTTTAATCATGTATGTAGATATAATTTTTTTTTATGAATTCTATTAAGTAGGATACGTACAGTTGTTATATTCGAATGATATTGAAAACTATAAATTTAATTGCTGATATGTTATTAATAACGTTTATATATAATAATTTTTCACATGATTAAAAATTATTTAAAACTTGTAATAAAATTTTAAAAATAATACGTATAGAAAATCTTAAAACATATTTTAAAGTAAACGAATTCAATGTAACATGTTAACATTATGGATGGATATCTAATCTCAAATAGACACTATTTGATATAATTAAAAGTGATAATCTTATATTCTAATTAAAATACAATATATTTATTTATAATTATTTCTATTAGTGCTTTAAAATTTTAAACTTTTATATAAATTGAGTTAATATTTCAAAATAGGATAAAACATAAGCATTCAAAATGTTAAAACTGACGTTTTTATGCATCTCGTGTTTTATTAAATTTGCATTTATAAATATATGAAATATATAAAACCATATATATAATTTAACAGAGAATTGAATAAACTATTTAATAAATAATTTAATATATAAATTATACAAAAGATAACTTTAAAATATTCTAATTTATTAACAAGTTCAACTATAGATTTACAAAATTTAAAGTTTAAACCAATTTTTATATATTTTATATAATTATAATTAGTATAAAAATGAATGTAATAAAATATTCAATATCTTCTTTACTTAATTTGATTTAAATAAATGTGTTTAATTTACTTGGTCTATTTAAAATTAATAATAAATGTTGAAAAATTTTTTCAAACTCAGTAGAAATATGTATTAATGAAAAATTTTTATAAATGCGCTCTTCTCGGCGCTTCGTACAAAGTGAGCTAAGCTACCATAAAAATGCGAAAAAATATTCATAAGTAAGAATATTACGGAATATTAAAAAGCAAATATGTCTGAAGCTGTTGCCGTTGCAAATACAGATTCTCCAAAGGAGGTAACTGCCGTTCCTGAAAAGAAAGTTGCTGTTAAAAAGGCAACAAAAGTAAAAAAACCTTCTGCAGCTCCATCTCATCCATCAACACAACAAATGGTTGATGCATCTATCAAGAACTTGAAGGAACGCAGCGGATCTTCATTGTTGGCAATTAAAAAGTATATAAGTGCCACATATAAATGTGATGCCCAGAAATTGGCTCCATTTATTAAAAAATATTTGAAAACTGCTGTAGCTAATGGCAAATTGATACAAACAAAAGGAAAAGGTGCATCTGGTTCATTTAAATTATCAGCTGCTGCTGCTAAGTCTCCTAAATCGTCTGTCGAGGGTAAGAAAAAGAAGGTGCCATCAGGTGTTACGAAGAAGAAGGTTACTGCATCATCTGCAGGTACTAAAAAGTCAAAGGCAAAGGTATCTGGAGAGAAAAAACCTAAGAAATCTGCGGCAGCTAAGAAGAGTGTTGAAAAGAAAAAAACTGAAAAAGCTAAAGTTAAAAGTGTTAAAAAGATTGGATCTGTTAAGGCTAAGCCAGCTAAACCAAAGTCTACTTCTACAAAAGCTAAAGCGGCCGCAAAACCTAAAAAAACTGCCGTTAAAAAAACATCAGTCAAGAAAACTGCTGCAAAAAAATAATTTTAAAAATCAAACTTTAAATTCATCAAAACAGCCCTTTTTAGGGCTACAAAATATGTGTAAAAAGAAGATAAGAAGATTCATTATTTATTTATTTATTTATTTATTTTATAAAATGTTTTAGTATATGGTATACCTATTGCGTTTATTAATGACCGGTCACTAAAGATTGAATAATCACCTATCGAAGTTAGGAATTCAATCCAACTCAGACTGCAGATACTGTAGAGAAGAGAGAAACTGCATACCATGTGCTTGGGTAGTGCCCACTGATGCACAAACGGAATAAACACCTAGGGAGGGTATTTCATGGATCATAAATATTCAAAACTAGGAAAGATGGACTTTATATTGTCTTTCATTAAAGAAAACGGACTTGGAGAAACACTCTAACCCGAGTAATGGGCACAATATACCTTGTAGGTCACAGTGCACGATCATTTCTTTTAATAATACCTCATGAATAATATAAAGAAATTCTTTTATTCTGTAATGCGCTATAAATTTAATCTCTAATAAGCAAACAAAAATTCTTTATGCATTTAAAAAAATTATATTCTCTTATTTAGACATTATGTGCAATACTTCACATCATTCTTAAGTTAATAAATATTTATCTTATTCTATTATATTTAATATCCAATTATTTATTTATTATAGTACCATTATTAACTAAATTAAACAATAAAATTAATTGAGCACTCGTCATTTACCCAGTGGACATAATCTAGAAATGTCTACCACTATAATTGAGTCAAGGTATTAACTTTTACCGACTCGAACTCAATTTTCAACAACAGAATTCGACGATTAAAATTTAAAATCAGAAATCATGCCACCAAAAACTAGCGGAAAAGCAGCCAAAAAAGATGGAAAGGCTCAGAAAAATATAACCAGAAACGATAAGAAGAAGAAGCGCAGGAGGAAGGAGAGCTATGCTATCTACATTTATAAAGTGTTAAAGCAAGTCCACCCCGATACTGGTATATCATCGAAAGCCATTAGCATCATGAACAGCTTCGTGAATGACATATTCGAACGTATTGCTGCTGAGGCTTCGCGCTTAGCACACTACAATAAGCGCTCCACCATTACTAGTCGGGAGATTCAAACTGCTGTTCGTCTTTTACTTCCCGGTGAACTGTCTAAGCACGCAGTTAGTGAAGGAACAAAAGCTGTCACTAAGTATACTAGTTCCAAGTAAATTGCGTTATATCAAACAAACACCACTTATTCAAAAGGCCCTTTTCAGGGCCACAAAAATATTCAATTGAGTTGATAATTTATCTATATTATAAATATGTATAGATCCCTGAAATTATTTACGAAAACTGACAGGCTTACCAACACCGCGTTATTGAATCTCAGAATGGTTGCAAGCTCCTCGGGGAGGTCAGCTATCGTTTGGTTGTTAGTGAATAAATGATTCAATCAACAAATTAATTTCTGTCAGTTTTGACGATCTTACAGTTTTTTGATCATGGATAATATAACCTGCTAAATAGAGTTAACTCTTGAATTAACGAGTCTTAATCCTTATCATCAGTCTTAGTACTATCATCGCTTTTAAATTGATATATTCTATATTTGCATTCGTGCTTTAAATTTGAAAACATAAATATAGTATTTGCTCCTTGTCATTCATTCTATGATACCATACAATTTCATGGGATAGATAAGCTCTTTTACAACTCATTCCTTAAACGTTCTTTTAGTAAGTTCAAGTCATTTACATTACATTATGGCTTTTGATGCTTTCTGCTTACAGCAAAAGAAAAATAAAATATATTGATTCAATTAAATGTTATGACGTGAAACATTCTATGTCTAATGATATACTATATGATACTAATAATAGTATACATATAATACATATACATATGTATACATATTAATATATATTATGCTACTTCTAATAGCTATGTCTATACTATATCTATATGATATAATTTATCATTATCTCTTTTCTTTGAATAAACTTACTATAATTGTTGCATTTACATTTACATTTTGCTTATTTTATTTTCATAGTCAAAAATAAGCAATTGAAAATAGTCAAGCAATTTCAAACCCTGGATAAGTCATGTCATTTATTTATCTCTTTTCTTTATATAATTTTGGTCCTGAAAAGGACCGGTTTTTGTATATTTATAAAATTATATTGCTTCCAATCTTAAGCACGTTCTCCACGAATACGTCTAGCCAATTGAATATCTTTTGGCATAATTGTAACGCGTTTGGCATGAATTGCGCATAAGTTAGTATCTTCAAAAAGACCCACTAAGTATGCTTCGCTAGCTTCTTGAAGAGCCATTACAGCAGAAGTCTGGAAACGTAAATCAGTTTTGAAATCTTGTGCAATTTCACGGACCAAACGCTGGAATGGCAATTTGCGAATCAAGAGTTCAGTACTCTTTTGGTAGCGACGAATTTCACGTAAAGCTACAGTTCCTGGACGATAACGATGTGGTTTTTTCACACCTCCAGTAGCTGGTGCACTTTTACGTGCGGCTTTGGTAGCCAATTGTTTTCGTGGTGCCTTACCACCAGTCGATTTACGAGCAGTTTGCTTTGTACGAGCCATAATTTATGAGATATGTTACAATATGGTATTTTAAAAAATAGCGCAATTGAATAGCTCAATTTTCTCATCATACCTGGATGTTCTGTTTCAACTATTCACATGTTTTAACATTCATTGTTTCTCATATTGCTTATTCTTTTTGTTTTGTTTTCTTATGTTTTGTTTTGTTTTACCCAATATTTTTCATATCTTTCGTAGTGCTTATATTTTCTATAAATAGTCGTCAATCATCCGTCGTCACTTCATTTATTGTTTGAATTTGAATTCGAACGGTTCTACCATATCTATAAAAATTTAAATACAAAATGACAGGTCGTGGTAAAGGTGGCAAAGGATTAGGAAAAGGTGGTGCTAAGCGTCACCGCAAAGTTCTTCGTGATAACATCCAAGGTATTACGAAACCAGCTATCAGACGTTTAGCTCGCCGAGGCGGAGTTAAGCGTATTTCTGGTTTGATTTATGAAGAAACTCGTGGAGTATTGAAAGTATTTTTGGAAAATGTGATCCGTGATGCTGTTACATACACAGAACATGCCAAAAGGAAGACTGTTACAGCCATGGATGTCGTATATGCTTTAAAGAGACAAGGCCGTACCTTATACGGTTTTGGAGGTTAAGCAAATAATCAATTATTGATTTAATAATGCAATAATATATTGCCCAATGGTCCTTTTCAGGACCCAAATAATCTTACACTTAAAGAGATAAATTTACATATATATGTGTTGGTATTTTTCTAATATTATAAAAAAAATAAAATTTATTATTAGCCTGATCGGTTTATGTCTGTCGAGTATAATTTATAATTAAAATGATCAGTTTAACAAAGTACAAAATATTTATTATAATTCTCAATTTCTTTGTTACATTAGCAGTATATATGTGGACTAGCTTCTTACGGGCTTAATTATAATTCTCATTCAATTTTTTTATAGAATAAGATAAATAGAACTGACGTATATAAGTAATTTGCGGACTGTTAGATATTGCAGTTTGAAGTTTCCACACAATGGTGTGAAAATTTTCTCCATTCATTCCTAAGAGGTGGTTTTAGTGAATTCAAATCTCACACTGAATCTGAATCTTAATCTTAATCCAAATCCAAGTGTTCAACAAGCAAAATGATTGCGGGGAAAATGAAAGTGAAAAAAATTCGTATATGAATTAAGTGAATTATGACAATATTATATAAAGAAAAGAAATAAAAGAACTTGTTATTGAAATAAATTAGAATATTTTAAAATTATCTTTAAGTAATTTGCTGCGTCTTGCAAGTGAGTACCGAGTGTGGTGTGTTAGTTATAAATTAACAAGTGTAATTAGAAGCATTATATAATAATAAATAAAATTAGCATAAACCACTATTTTTATTTATTTAAAATAGAATTTAAAAATGAAATTAAGTGAATAAAATATATACAAGTGAGTATTTCATCAAATAAATGACATATTTTGATATATAATATTTTATGGTCATTACTATAATAAATAAATAATTGGATATTAAATATAATAGAATAAGATAAATATTTATTAACTTAAGAATGATGTGAAGTATTGCACATAATGTCTAAATAAGAGAATATAATTTTTTTAAATGCATAAAGAATTTTTGTTTGCTTATTAGAGATTAAATTTATAGCGCATT
>NC_051847.1:172629526-172648179 GCF_002237135.1 Teleopsis dalmanni
ATGTCATTTATTTGATGAAATACTCACTTGTATATATTTTATTCACTTAATTTCATTTTTAAATTCTATTTTAAATAAATAAAAATAGTGGTTTATGCTAATTTTATTTATTATTATATAATGCTTCTAATTACACTTGTTAATTTATAACTAACACACCACACTCGGTACTCACTTGCAAGACGCTGCAAATTACTTAAAGATAATTTTAAAATATTCTAATTTATTTCAATAACAAGTTCTTTTATTTCTTTTCTTTATATAATATTGTCATAATTCACTTAATTCATATACGAATTTTTTTCACTTTCATTTTCCCCGCAATCATTTTGCTTGTTGAACACTTGGATTTGGATTAAGATTAAGATTCAGATTCAGTGTGAGATTTGAATTCACTAAAACCACCTCTTAGGAATGAATGGAGAAAATTTTCACACCATTGTGTGGAAACTTCAAACTGCAATATCTAACAGTCCGCAAATTACTTATATACGTCAGTTCTATTTATCTTATTCTATAAAAAAATTGAATGAGAATTATAATTAAGCCCGTAAGAAGCTAGTCCACATATATACTGCTAATGTAACAAAGAAATTGAGAATTATAATAATAAATATTTTGGACTCTGTTAAACTGATCATTTTAATTATCAATTATACTCGACAGACATCAATCGATCAAGCTAATAATAAATTTTATTTTTTTTATAATATTAGAAAAATACCAACACATATATATGTAAATTTATCTCTTTAAGTGTAAGATTATTTGGGTCCTGAAAAGGACCATTGGGCAATATATTATTGCATTATTAAATCAATAATTGATTATTTGCTTAACCTCCAAAACCGTATAAGGTACGGCCTTGTCTCTTTAAAGCATATACGACATCCATGGCTGTAACAGTCTTCCTTTTGGCATGTTCTGTGTATGTAACAGCATCACGGATCACATTTTCCAAAAATACTTTCAATACTCCACGAGTTTCTTCATAAATCAAACCAGAAATACGCTTAACTCCGCCTCGGCGAGCTAAACGTCTGATAGCTGGTTTCGTAATACCTTGGATGTTATCACGAAGAACTTTGCGGTGACGCTTAGCACCACCTTTTCCTAATCCTTTGCCACCTTTACCACGACCTGTCATTTTGTATTTAAATTTTTATAGATATGGTAGAACCGTTCGAATTCAAATTCAAACAATAAATGAAGTGACGACGGATGATTGACGACTATTTATAGAAAACATAAGCACTATGAAAGATATGAAAAAGATTGAGTAAAACAAAACAAAACAAAAGAAAACAAAACAAAAAGAATAAGCAATATGAGAAACAATGAATGTTAAAACATGTGAATAGTTGAAACAGAACATCCAGGTATGATGAGAAAATTGAGCTATTCAATTGCGCTATTTTTTAAAATACCATATTGTAACATATCTCATAAATTATGGCTCGTACAAAGCAAACTGCTCGTAAATCGACTGGTGGTAAGGCACCACGAAAACAATTGGCTACCAAAGCCGCACGTAAAAGTGCACCAGCTACTGGAGGTGTGAAAAAACCACATCGTTATCGTCCAGGAACTGTAGCTTTACGTGAAATTCGTCGCTACCAAAAGAGTACTGAGCTCTTGATTCGCAAATTGCCATTCCAGCGTTTGGTCCGTGAAATTGCACAAGATTTCAAAACTGATTTACGTTTCCAGAGTTCTGCTGTAATGGCTCTTCAAGAAGCTAGCGAAGCATACTTAGTGGGTCTTTTTGAAGATACTAACTTATGCGCAATTCATGCCAAACGCGTTACAATTATGCCAAAAGATATTCAATTGGCTAGACGTATTCGTGGAGAACGTGCTTAAGATTGGAAGCAATATAATTTTATAAATATACAAAAATCGGTCCTTTTCAGGACCAAAATTATATAAAGAAAAGAGATAAATAAATGACATGACTTATCCAGGGTTTGAAATTGCTTAACTATTTTCAATTGCTTATTTTTGACTACGAAAATAAAATAAGCAAAATGTAAATGCAATTGTTGCATAGTAAGTTTATTCAAAGAAAAGAGATAATGATAAATTATATCATATAGATGTAGTATAGACATTGCTATTAGAAGTAGCATAACATATATTAATATGTATAATATTAGCATCATATGTATACTATTATTAGTATCATATAGTGTATCATTAGACATAGAATGTTTCACGTCATAACATTTAATTGAATCAATATATTTTATTTTTCTTTTGCTGTAAGCAGAAAGCATCAGAAGCCATAATGTAAGACTTGAACTTACTAAAAGAACGCTTAAGGAATGAGTTGTAAAAGAGCTTATCTATCCCATGAAATTGTATGGTATCATAGAATGAATGACAAGGAACAAATACTATATTTATGTTTTCAAATTTAAAGCACGAATGTAAATATAGAATATATCAATTTAAAAGCGATGATAGTACTAAGACTGATGATAAGGATTAAGACTCGTTAATTCAAGAGTTAACTCTATTTAGCAGGTTATATTATCCATGATTAAAAAACTGTAAGATCCTCAAAACCGACAGAAATTAATTTGTTGATTGAATCATTTATTCACTAACAACCAAACGATAGCTGATAATTCATGAAGAGACTGTCAAAGTTTTTTTTTATTTTTTTCTTCTATCAGTAGCCTTTTAAAAGAAATATCAAAAACAAAATATATATCATATTTATATTATTATTATGTTGAGGCTAGTTGAGTCAGTGCACTTGAGCACTTTTACTTTCTATTAACTACGAGGTTTCTTCTTAACCCCTCTTTACGCCTTGTCTGGATTATTGTTTATAACTTTATCAGATCTGCATACCTCCCCGAGGAGCTTGTAACCATTCTGAGATTCAATAACGCGGTGTTGATAAGCCTGTCAGTTTTCGTAAATAATTTCAGGGCTCTATACATATTTATAATATAGATAAATTATCAACTCAATTGAATATTTTTGTGGCCCTGAAAAGGGCCTTTTGAATAAGTGGTGTTTGTTTGATATAACGCAATTTACTTGGAACTAGTATACTTAGTGACAGCTTTTGTTCCTTCACTAACTGCGTGCTTAGCCAGTTCACCGGGAAGTAAAAGACGAACAGCAGTTTGAATCTCCCGACTAGTAATGGTGGAGCGCTTATTGTAGTGTGCTAAGCGCGAAGCCTCAGCAGCAATACGTTCGAATATGTCATTCACGAAGCTGTTCATGATGCTCATGGCTTTCGATGATATACCAGTATCGGGGTGGACTTGCTTTAACACTTTATAAATGTAGATAGCATAGCTCTCCTTCCTCCTGCGCTTCTTCTTCTTATCGTTTTTGGTTATATTTTTCTGAGCCTTTCCATCTTTTTTGGCTGCTTTTCCGCTAGTTTTTGGTGGCATGATTTCTGATTTTAAATTTTAATCGTCGATTTGGAGCAATTTCCGTTTCTATATAAACATTTTTCAAACGAAAGTTTAAAGCAATTTTTTATTTTAAATTGCGTTTAGAAAAAGTATATGAGATAATTTGTCGGCATCATTAAAAAAAAAAGGACGATTGGACGATCAAAAAGGACGGGATTGGGATTCGTAATTAGTCTTTGTTAGGAGAACATACACGCATCGTTCCTCAAGCTTCATAGTCAATAATCGTGGTAAATAATTCAAATACCCAAGTACTCAAGTCTCAAGTGCTCAAGCACTCAAGCTCTCAAGAACTTTATACTCAAGTATTCAAACACTCAAGGTTCAAATACTTGGTATAAAATACCACCAGTACTACAGTTTGACTAACACTTGGTCAAGTAACAGTTTGAGAGTCACTTGTGACTTTCAAACTGTTGGTGCAAAATCGATTTTCCAGTGACTGTCAAACTGTTCAGTGAGTTTCAAACTGTTCAGTGATTTTTAAACTGTGCATTGACAGTTTGAAAGGCACATCTGTAATTAGCAATTTGATGGAAATGGCAAATAATGAAGTTATTCCAGTGCCCCCAAGCATTTCCCAAGATCATTGCACTCCAAATCCAGTCAGCACTGAGGAATTCATTGAACTAAAAAAGTTCAATGAGCTTCTGCAGGAGAATTACTCAAAACTGCTTCAACAATTTCAAACACTTCAAGAGCGGTGTTCCAAATTGGAGAACCAGCTAAGCGCCCAAAGCGCTACATCACTTAATAAAAAAACACTGAAGAGAAAGAAGAATGCTGCTTCAGTTACACCTCCCGAGGAAAAAATTATTGAAAACTCCATCAATACGGAAATCTCAATTGAAGTAGAAGACAGTGAAAAAAATGATGAATTCTCTATAGTTAAATCAAAAAAATTGATGAAATTAAATTCTATTACGGAAGATGTGGAGCACGATACAACAGCTCAAGTTGAACAACATACATCAACTTCAGAGATTGAACTTAGATCCGCTTCTCACCAACACAAAAATAGTAGATCTAATCATCATAACAAACAACAAGCCGAAATGCAGCAAGTAGCGAATAAAACCAATATTAATTCAAAGGAGAAAGTAGTACCCATCACAATAAAAGAAAACATTCCTTGGAATGCACTGATGAGGGCACTGGATCAAAGAAACATTAAATTTGATGAAGCTAAACGGGTAAGAAGCGGCTTTCAAATCACACCCTCCACAACAGATGATCATCGTAAAATGACCAAATATTTGGAGGAGATTAAAGCTGAATTCTATACATACTTCTTACCAAGCGAGAAAAATATAAATATAATCATCAGAGGTCTGGAAGGTATCGATCCTGAGGAAATCAAAGAAGATTTAACAGCTAAGGGTTTCAAAGTACTCGAATGCCACTTTCTCAAAACAAGAGCTCACTCTAAACCTAAACTCATCAAAATAAGACTTCCTAAGGAAGAAAAATCAATATATGATATTACATCAATATGTCACCTAAAAGTCTGCATCGAGGCTCAAAAAGGCAGCACCCTCCCCATTCAATGCCACAACTGTCAGCAATTTGGACATGTCGCAACAAATTGCAGAATGAATTCCAGATGCGTCAAGTGCGATGGAAACCATCATCATTCCAAATGCATTAAACCCAAAGAAGCCGAACCAATATGCACAAACTGCAAAGGCAATCATCCGGCCAATTATGGTGGCTGCCCTAAAAACCCAGTCAATATTAAAAAAAAAGTAATCGAAAATTCAATTCAACAAGCCAAAATCATCAATAACAAGGTCGCCCAAGGTGTATCTTACGCTAGCGTAGCCAGCTCAAATAAAGAAGATCAACAACATAATCAGCAAACAGCACATCACAGCGAACAATTTAATAGACTCATATCCATCATGCAAAATGAATTTAGCATCATGATGCAAAACATGATGCAAAATATGATTAAGAATATAGCTCATTCTCTTACGCAATCAGCATAATGGATTCTATATCAAACAAATTAAAAATCATTAGCTGGAATGCAAATTCCCTGCACAACAAAAAAGGAGAATTAACTCAATTTCTTCACGTTAACGAAATCGACGTGTTACTTTTACAAGAAACTTATTTGAAAGCAGGAATGAAATGCAAAATACCCAACTACACAACATATAGAAGTGACAGAAACAGTCGGCAAGGAGGAGGCACAGCCATCCTGATTAAGAACAGAATCCCCCATCATCATACTACGTCAAATTGCATCAACTTGGAAGCAACAACAATTCAAATAACGCAATCAAATATGAATCTTAAAGTAAGCTCAGTCTACAGACCACCTCAAGCAAGGGATTATATAGAAGACCTCAAAGGACTCATAGAAAACGATGTAACTACGTTCATAGCGGGAGACTTGAATGCATATAATAGAAGCTGGGGCGATAACAACTCCAATACAGCAGGAAGAGCAATCGAGCTGTTTGTAGCGGAAGAGTTAATGTGTCTCCACATTCCAGATGAACCAACGCACTTCGGCATTCGCTCTAACCATATCCTAGACATAGGAATATCCAAATCTCTGAACTTCAACGTACATGTGGAAGTGCTACATGAACTAGACTCAGATCACAAACCGGTATTGTTTGTGGTCGAAGATTATATCATTGAAAGGCCACCCCTTACTAAGAAATGTGTAAACTGGGAATTCTTTAAAACTCAAATGGACTCAGCAGCTCCAATTATGGAACTCACATGTGCCGAGGAAATAAACCAAAGCATCAACGCAATAACCTCAAAAATTCAAGAATCCCTAAACAACAGCACAACCACCAAACCAATTAAAACTAACGACTATTTCATTCTGCCAAGAGATATAAAGGCTAAGATAAGACTCAAGAACAGAGTAAGAAAAAGGGCTCAAACCACAGGAGACCCAACTCTCAAAAGAGAGGCCAACCAGCTTACCAATGAAGTACGAAAACTTATTCATCATCATAACAATTCGAAATGGGAGGAACTAATAACAGAATTAGAGGATGATAGCAAGAAGTTCTGGTCACTAAGCAAATACTTCAGGCTTAAAAACAAAGTGTCTATTCCAACAATACACGGGGCAAATGGACTTAACCACACGAATGAAGATAAAGCTGAGGCATTTGCCGACTCTCTAGAACTTCAGTTTCAAGATAATACTGATGATTACGATAACGTTGATTTCGAAGAAAGGACTGCGAGAAGAGCTGCAAGCATTCTTAACACAGCCACGACAGAAGCTGTATCGCCATGCCTGGTAGATGAAGTTCAACAAATAATATCTGAATTAAAAAAGAAATCAGCACCAGGATACGACAATATTAACAATAGATGCCTGCAAAACTTGCCAGAAAAAGCGATTGAGGAGCTAACTAAAATTTACAATGCCATACTTAGAACAGGCTACTTCCCTGAGAGATGGAAATTGGCGCATATTATTATGCTTCCTAAGCCAAATAAGAACAGATCCTTCCCACAGAACTGGAGACCTATAAGCCTGCTTCCTTCATTGGGTAAAATAGCAGAAAGGCTTATCAAGAACAGGCTTCAGGCTGAAGTAACAATAAACAACATAATCCCGAATGAACAATTTGGTTTCAAAGAAAATCACTCATGCGAGTTGCAGCTTGCCAGAATGGTACAACATATACACAATGCGTTAAGCAGAAGAGAATCGACGGGTTTAGTTTCCTTTGATATTGCAAAAGCGTTCGACAAAGTATGGCATGACGGATTGATTACGAAAATGCATGATTTCAATATATCATCAAGCATTACCAAAATTATAGGCAGCTTTTTGTCAAATCGCTCATTTAAAGTACTAGTCAACAACATAACATCGTCTTCAAGAAACATAGAGGCTGGAGTTCCACAGGGGTCTCCGCTATCTCCCCTCTTATATAATATATATACGGCCGATATACCAAAATATGAACCTTCCTCGCTAGCGCTTTTCGCGGATGACACCTGCGTATACTTCTCAGACCGCAACTCTACCTATGTAACAAACATCATACAAGAACACATCGACAGAATATCCGAATATTTTCGCAAATGGAAAATTAAAATGAACAACGAGAAAACAGAAGCAATTTTCATCACCAGAAAACACCGACAATTTCCTATAAATATCAGAGTCAATAATGTCGAGGTGACATGGGCTGATCAAATTAAATACTTAGGAATAATTCTGGACAAGAGATTAACCTGGAAGGCTCATATTAGATATAAAAAAACCCAAGCAGCGGCGATAATAAATCAACTTAAACCACTTTACAACAATAAGAAACTAAACATAAGAAACAAAACAATGCTTTTCAAACAAATCATACTACCAATAATAAGCTATGGCAGTATAGCATTCAACAAAACCAACAAAACAAATTTCAAAAATTTACAAGCAATTCAAAACAGTTCAATTAAAAAGATCTTTAAGATACCATGGTACATCAGGGCCAGTACAATAGAAAAAGAACTAAACATCAAACCAATAAACTCTTTCATCAAAGAAAAAGCACAAAAACTATTCTTAAAAGTAGATTCACATAACAACCCAACATTGGCTTATCTTAGAACCTCAAATAATAACATCCGCTCTAGCAGATATGCAAATCTGAGACCCAATTAAACTTAATATAAAATAACCACACATCAATGGTAGCGAAATCATCTCAATTTCGTCAATAAAAGGGAGTAAAGGTGATTATACAACCAACTCCAATAAAAACCACAAAAGACAAAAGACAATTAAAAAAAAATAGATCCAATTTTTATAAATCTCAACTACTAGAAACTCAACTCAACTATGTCTGGTCGTGGTAAAGGTGGTAAAGTTAAAGGCAAGGCAAAGTCACGATCAAATCGTGCTGGATTACAATTTCCAGTTGGTCGTATTCATCGATTATTGCGTAAAGGCAATTATGCTGAACGCGTTGGTGCAGGTGCTCCAGTCTACTTAGCTGCCGTTATGGAATATTTGGCTGCTGAAGTTCTTGAATTGGCTGGCAATGCAGCACGCGATAATAAGAAGACAAGAATCATTCCTCGTCATTTACAGTTGGCCATACGTAATGATGAAGAATTGAACAAATTATTGTCTGGTGTTACAATTGCACAAGGTGGTGTACTACCAAACATTCAGGCTGTACTTTTGCCAAAGAAAACAGAAAAGAAGGCTTAAATTATTTTATTTTATTTATTAAAATACGAATACATATACGTGGAGAATTAACTATCAATTAATCCGTCCTTTTCAGGACGACAAAATTTATTTTATTAAAGAAAATGTATTTCATTAAATCAATTGATATAAATATTGTACATACTATCATACCTACCCTACTAACTTACACAAGCCATACTTTAAAACACTTAACAATCAATCATTTCTTGCCTCGCCCTTCTGTTCCGTTACATTCCTGGAAGACCTTCATGAAATCGAAATCTTCGAAAATTGTAAATCAGCCTACATAACAGATAAAATACATAGCATTGTTAGTGTATAACTTAAGACTGCGTTTTGCTACATAGTAATAATTTTTTTTTGTTTTTGGGCAGCAGGTATCAACCAGTTTTTATACATACGAGTATGTATGCGTTCCAATTGACTTCCTAGAAATCAGGTTCGCTGTGCCACTATTTTTTAAGAATGCAAGTTTATTATTCAGGGTTAGATAATTGAAGTGTTACCTATTCAAGCGATCACATTATTTTTTTATTGATTCAAATTACAAAAATTTGTGAAAATAATTAAAATTTCACAATCCATTCACTCTAGCTTGATGTGGCCACCTTTTGTCTTGACTATGGCTGTGATCTTCCAGTATTTTGGCCTATTCCTGAATAAAAGCTTTCTTCAGCGTATCGAAACTGGCTTATTTTTTAGTTCTCAACTTGCTCTCCAAATTGGCCCAGCGTAACAACTCCTTTGCTCATTCGAGTTTAACTTTTTGTTGCTTTGGTGCAAGATCTTGTGCCTTGGAACTTTTAAAGCTTTACCTTGAGCTTATTTTGGAAAATGCGTCAGATGCTTCGTTCAGATATTATCGGTTCTTTGGCCATTTGATTAGTACTACGACGTGGATTTCGTTTAAGTCGAGCCTTCACTTTCCGAACCATTTTAGGCAATGTTGCTGTTTTTTTTTCGTCCACCACTATAGCATTTGGTGACTCTGCCTGAGCTATTATAACGATTTAAGGTACGATACACAAACATTTTATTCACATTGAGATATTTGAGCTCAAGCACAATAGCTAGTTGTAATTTTCCAACCAAATATAATGCAATCACACTTATTTTTTAATTCCATTTCGAATAATATTAGTTCTATAAAACTTAGACGCAAATGCTTGTGGTAATTTGTAAACAATATAAATAGCTGTCATTCATATGAATTTGACGTAGTTGGCAATATCAGTTTGACAAACATATCTCTGTGTAATTTG
Source organism: Teleopsis dalmanni (assembly GCF_002237135.1). NCBI lineage: Eukaryota > Metazoa > Arthropoda > Insecta > Diptera > Diopsidae > Teleopsis > Teleopsis dalmanni. The sequence goes on from NC_051847.1 coordinate 172,639,432, forward strand.
TAACACTTCAATCGCCTAACCCTTTATATTATTAAGAATTTTTTAATATTTATCATAGATTCGCGTATCAGTAAATAGATACATAAATCTTCGCAGGTAGTATAATCTAAGTTACAATAATATTAATATTATATTTGTTACTAATAAAAATGTACAAAACAAATAACGTTGCCAGGTCAATAGCATAAAGTTTCATAATTACCTTTTTGAAATCAAGAAACTAATAATTTTGTGCCAAATATTTGTATTTATTATTAAATAAATGTGATACAATTATTAAAAAACATTAATATTCATAATATAAAGAAGGAAACATATAAAAAATAATTATTTTTCTTTTAAAAGTTTTAAAATTTATTTATTTATTTACTAAACATCTTATAAAATTTTCAAAATGGTAACACCTAATTTATCTCATTAGAAATTCTGGTATGTACCAACAATCGCTGCCATACCGACATAATTGACTATTTCCCCTAAATATACTCGAACTCGCACACGGCCTAAATGTTTACTATTATTATCATAGTTACTATTTCAATATTTTGGTATTGTAATATTTATTATTATAGATAAATTATTTAAAGGTAGAGTTTTTAAAATTTGTATCTGAATTAGTTTTATAAAATATTCTATATTTTATAAAAGATTTATGGCAGTAGATGGAAAACATCCGAAGCCACTGTGTGAGTCTTGAACCTACTAAAACTAGCTCTTAGGAATGACTATGGAAGATTGCAGCCGCAAGTTTATATATATACTTCAGTATCTATTTAAATGTTATCCATATCCATGTTAGTTTATAAAAAAATTCATCTTAAATTTTAACATTTTATGTCGTATATCACTCCTTATAAAAATGTTAGAATACGCACATCTAATTTTAATTTTATTTTAATTATAAAGTAATAAAAAGAACATTTTTTTTAAATATACATATTTAATAAAATACTTATAATAGTCAAAGTTAAATGATTAAATTATAATTATAAAAGAAAAAGTAAAATGATTTCATTCTTATATATTTTTAATCATGTATGTAGATATAATTTTTTTTTATGAATTCTATTAAGTAGGATACGTACAGTTGTTATATTCGAATGATATTGAAAACTATAAATTTAATTGCTGATATGTTATTAATAACGTTTATATATAATAATTTTTCACATGATTAAAAATTATTTAAAACTTGTAATAAAATTTTAAAAATAATACGTATAGAAAATCTTAAAACATATTTTAAAGTAAACGAATTCAATGTAACATGTTAACATTATGGATGGATATCTAATCTCAAATAGACACTATTTGATATAATTAAAAGTGATAATCTTATATTCTAATTAAAATACAATATATTTATTTATAATTATTTCTATTAGTGCTTTGAAATTTTAAACTTTTATATAAATTGAGTTAATATTTCAAAATAGGATAAAACATAAGCATTCAAAATGTTAAAACTGACGTTTTTATGCATCTCGTGTTTTATTAAATTTGCATTTATAAATATATGAAATATATAAAACCATATATATAATTTAACAGAGAATTGAATAAACTATTTAATAAATAATTTAATATATAAATTATACAAAAGATAACTTTAAAATATTCTAATTTATTAACAAGTTCAACTATAGATTTACAAAATTTAAAGTTTAAACCAATTTTTATATATTTTATATAATTATAATTAGTATAAAAATGAATGTAATAAAATATTCAATATCTTCTTTACTTAATTTGATTTAAATAATTGTGTTTAATTTACTTGGTCTATTTAAAATTAATAATAAATGTTGAAAAATTTTTTCAAACTCAGTAGAAATATGTATTAATGAAAAATTTTTATAAATGCGCTCTTCTCGGCGCTTCGTACAAAGTGAGCTAAGCTACCATAAAAATGCGAAAAAATATTCATAAGTAAGAATATTACGGAATATTAAAAAGCAAATATGTCTGAAGCTGTTGCCGTTGCAAATACAGATTCTCCAAAGGAGATAACTGCCGTTCCTGAAAAGAAAGTTGCTGTTAAAAAGGCAACAAAAGTAAAAAAACCTTCTGCAGCTCCATCTCATCCATCAACACAACAAATGGTTGATGCATCTATCAAGAACTTGAAGGAACGCAGCGGATCTTCATTGTTGGCAATTAAAAAGTATATAAGTGCCACATATAAATGTGATGCCCAGAAATTGGCTCCATTTATTAAAAAATATTTGAAAACTGCTGTAGCTAATGGCAAATTGATACAAACAAAAGGAAAAGGTGCATCTGGTTCATTTAAATTATCAGCTGCTGCTGCTAAGTCTCCTAAATCGTCTGTCGAGGGTAAGAAAAAGAAGGTGCCATCAGGTGTTACGAAGAAGAAGGTTACTGCATCATCTGCAGGTACTAAAAAGTCAAAGGCAAAGGTATCTGGAGAGAAAAAACCTAAGAAATCTGCGGCAGCTAAGAAGAGTGTTGAAAAGAAAAAAACTGAAAAAGCTAAAGTTAAAAGTGTTAAAAAGATTGGATCTGTTAAGGCTAAGCCAGCTAAACCAAAGTCTACTTCTACAAAAGCTAAAGCGGCCGCAAAACCTAAAAAAACTGCCGTTAAAAAAACATCAGTCAAGAAAACTGCTGCAAAAAAATAATTTTAAAAATCAAACTTTAAATTCATCAAAACAGCCCTTTTTAGGGCTACAAAATATGTGTAAAAAGAAGATTCATTATTTATTTATTTATTTTATAAAATGTTTTAGTATATGGTATACCTATTGCGTTTATTAATGACCGGTCACTAAAGATTGAATAATCACCTATCGAAGTTAGGAATTCAATCCAACTCAGACTGCAGATACTGTAGAGAAGAGAGAAACTGTATACCATGTGCTTGGGTAGTGTCCACTGATGCACAAACGGAATAAACACCTAGGAGGGTATTTCATGGATCATAAATATTCAAGACTAGGACTTTATATTGTCTTTCATTAAAGAAAACGGACTTGGAGAAACATTCTAACCCGAGTAATGGGCACAATATACCTTGTCATAGTGCACGATCATTTCTTTTAATAATACCTCATGAATAATATGAAGAGATTCTTTTATTCTGTAATGCGCTATAAATTTAATCTCTAATAAGCAAACAAAAATTCTTTATGCATTTAAAAAAATTATATTCTCTTATTTAGACATTATGTGCAATACTTCACATCATTCTTAAGTTAATAAATATTTATCTTATTCTATTATATTTAATATCCAATTATTTATTTATTATAGTAATGACCATAAAATATTATATATCAAAATATGTCATTTATTTGATGAAATACTCACTTGTATATATTTTATTCACTTAATTTCATTTTTAAATTCTATTTTAAATAAATAAAAATAGTGGTTTATGCTAATTTTATTTATTATTATATAATGCTTCTAATTACACTTGTTAATTTATAACTAACACACCACACTCGGTACTCACTTGCAAGACGCTGCAAATTACTTAAAGATAATTTTAAAATATTCTAATTTATTTCAATAACAAGTTCTTTTATTTCTTTTCTTTATATAATATTGTCATAATTCACTTAATTCATATACGAATTTTTTTCACTTTCATTTTCCCCGCAATCATTTTGCTTGTTGAACACTTGGATTTGGATTAAGATTAAGATTCAGATTCAGTGTGAGATTTGAATTCACTAAAACCACCTCTTAGGAATGAATGGAGAAAATTTTCACACCATTGTGTGGAAACTTCAAACTGCAATATCTAACAGTCCGCAAATTACTTATATACGTCAGTTCTATTTATCTTATTCTATAAAAAAATTGAATGAGAATTATAATTAAGCCCGTAAGAAGCTAGTCCACATATATACTGCTAATGTAACAAAGAAATTGAGAATTATAATAATAAATATTTTGGACTCTGTTAAACTGATCATTTTAATTATCAATTATACTCGACAGACATCAATCGATCAAGCTAATAATAAATTTTATTTTTTTTATAATATTAGAAAAATACCAACACATATATATGTAAATTTATCTCTTTAAGTGTAAGATTATTTGGGTCCTGAAAAGGACCATTGGGCAATATATTATTGCATTATTAAATCAATAATTGATTATTTGCTTAACCTCCAAAACCGTATAAGGTACGGCCTTGTCTCTTTAAAGCATATACGACATCCATGGCTGTAACAGTCTTCCTTTTGGCATGTTCTGTGTATGTAACAGCATCACGGATCACATTTTCCAAAAATACTTTCAATACTCCACGAGTTTCTTCATAAATCAAACCAGAAATACGCTTAACTCCGCCTCGGCGAGCTAAACGTCTGATAGCTGGTTTCGTAATACCTTGGATGTTATCACGAAGAACTTTGCGGTGACGCTTAGCACCACCTTTTCCTAATCCTTTGCCACCTTTACCACGACCTGTCATTTTGTATTTAAATTTTTATAGATATGATAGAACCGTTCGAATTCAAATTCAAACAATAAATGAAGTGACGACGGATGATTGACGACTATTTATAGAAAACATAAGCACTATGAAAGATATGAAAAAGATTGAGTAAAACAAAACAAAACAAAAGAAAACAAAACAAAAAGAATAAGCAATATGAGAAACAATGAATGTTAAAACATGTGAATAGTTGAAACAGAACATCCAGGTATGATGAGAAAATTGAGCTATTCAATTGCGCTATTTTTTAAAATACCATATTGTAACATATCTCATAAATTATGGCTCGTACAAAGCAAACTGCTCGTAAATCGACTGGTGGTAAGGCACCACGAAAACAATTGGCTACCAAAGCCGCACGTAAAAGTGCACCAGCTACTGGAGGTGTGAAAAAACCACATCGTTATCGTCCAGGAACTGTAGCTTTACGTGAAATTCGTCGCTACCAAAAGAGTACTGAGCTCTTGATTCGCAAATTGCCATTCCAGCGTTTGGTCCGTGAAATTGCACAAGATTTCAAAACTGATTTACGTTTCCAGAGTTCTGCTGTAATGGCTCTTCAAGAAGCTAGCGAAGCATACTTAGTGGGTCTTTTTGAAGATACTAACTTATGCGCAATTCATGCCAAACGCGTTACAATTATGCCAAAAGATATTCAATTGGCTAGACGTATTCGTGGAGAACGTGCTTAAGATTGGAAGCAATATAATTTTATAAATATACAAAAATCGGTCCTTTTCAGGACCAAAATTATATAAAGAAAAGAGATAAATAAATGACATGACTTATCCAGGGTTTGAAATTGCTTAACTATTTTCAATTGCTTATTTTTGACTACGAAAATAAAATAAGCAAAATGTAAATGCAATTGTTGCATAGTAAGTTTATTCAAAGAAAAGAGATAATGATAAATTATATCATATAGATGTAGTATAGACATTGCTATTAGAAGTAGCATAACATATATTAATATGTATAATATTAGCATCATATGTATACTATTATTAGTATCATATAGTGTATCATTAGACATAGAATGTTTCACGTCATAACATTTAATTGAATCAATATATTTTATTTTTCTTTTGCTGTAAGCAGAAAGCATCAGAAGCCATAATGTAAGACTTGAACTTACTAAAAGAACGCTTAAGGAATGAGTTGTAAAAGAGCTTATCTATCCCATGAAATTGTATGGTATCATAGAATGAATGACAAGGAACAAATACTATATTTATGTTTTCAAATTTAAAGCACGAATGTAAATATAGAATATATCAATTTAAAAGCGATGATAGTACTAAGACTGATGATAAGGATTAAGACTCGTTAATTCAAGAGTTAACTCTATTTAGCAGGTTATATTATCCATGATTAAAAAACTGTAAGATCCTCAAAACCGACAGAAATTAATTTGTTGATTGAATCATTTATTCACTAACAACCAAACGATAGCTGATAATTCATGAAGAGACTGTCAAAGTTTTTTTTTATTTTTTTCTTCTATCAGTAGCCTTTTAAAAGAAATATCAAAAACAAAATATATATCATATTTATATTATTATTATGTTGAGGCTAGTTGAGTCAGTGCACTTGAGCACTTTTACTTTCTATTAACTACGAGGTTTCTTCTTAACCCCTCTTTACGCCTTGTCTGGATTATTGTTTATAACTTTATCAGATCTGCATACCTCCCCGAGGAGCTTGTAACCATTCTGAGATTCAATAACGCGGTGTTGATAAGCCTGTCAGTTTTCGTAAATAATTTCAGGGCTCTATACATATTTATAATATAGATAAATTATCAACTCAATTGAATATTTTTGTGGCCCTGAAAAGGGCCTTTTGAATAAGTGGTGTTTGTTTGATATAACGCAATTTACTTGGAACTAGTATACTTAGTGACAGCTTTTGTTCCTTCACTAACTGCGTGCTTAGCCAGTTCACCGGGAAGTAAAAGACGAACAGCAGTTTGAATCTCCCGACTAGTAATGGTGGAGCGCTTATTGTAGTGTGCTAAGCGCGAAGCCTCAGCAGCAATACGTTCGAATATGTCATTCACGAAGCTGTTCATGATGCTCATGGCTTTCGATGATATACCAGTATCGGGGTGGACCTGCTTTAACACTTTATAAATGTAGATAGCATAGCTCTCCTTCCTCCTGCGCTTCTTCTTCTTATCGTTTTTGGTTATATTTTTCTGAGCCTTTCCATCTTTTTTGGCTGCTTTTCCGCTAGTTTTTGGTGGCATGATTTCTGATTTTAAATTTTAATCGTCGATTTGGAGCAATTTCCGTTTCTATATAAACATTTTTCAAACGAAAGTTTAAAGCAATTTTTTATTTTAAATTGCGTTTAGAAAAAGTATATGAGATAATTTGTCGGCATCATTAAAAAAAAGGATTGAAAAAAAATAGATCCAATTTTTATAAATCTCAACTACTAGAAACTCAACTCAACTATGTCTGGTCGTGGTAAAGGTGGTAAAGTTAAAGGCAAGGCAAAGTCACGATCAAATCGTGCTGGATTACAATTTCCAGTTGGTCGTATTCATCGATTATTGCGTAAAGGCAATTATGCTGAACGCGTTGGTGCAGGTGCTCCAGTCTACTTAGCTGCCGTTATGGAATATTTGGCTGCTGAAGTTCTTGAATTGGCTGGCAATGCAGCACGCGATAATAAGAAGACAAGAATCATTCCTCGTCATTTACAGTTGGCCATACGTAATGATGAAGAATTGAACAAATTATTGTCTGGTGTTACAATTGCACAAGGTGGTGTACTACCAAACATTCAGGCTGTACTTTTGCCAAAGAAAACAGAAAAGAAGGCTTAAATTATTTTATTTTATTTATTAAAATACGAATACATATACGTGGAGAATTAACTATCAATTAATCCGTCCTTTTCAGGACGACAAAATTTATTTTATTAAAGAAAATGTATTTCATTAAATCAATTGATATAAATATTGTACATACTATCATACCTACCCTACTAACTTACACAAGCCATACTTTAAAACACTTAACAATCAATCATTTCTTGCCTCGCCCTTCTGTTCCGTTACATTCCTGGAAGACCTTCATGAAATCGAAATCTTCGAAAATTGTAAATCAGCCTACATAACAGATAAAATACATAGCATTGTTAGTGTATAACTTAACACTGCGTTTTGCTACATAGTAATAATTTTTTTTTTTGTTTTTGGGCAGCAGGTATCAACCAGTTTTTATACATACGAGTATGTATGCGTTCCAATTGACTTCCTAGAAATCAGGTTCGCTGTGCCACTATTTTTTAAGAATGCAAGTTTATTATTCAGGGTTAGATAATTGAAGTGTTACCTATTCAAGCGATCACATTATTTTTTTATTGATTCAAATTACAAAAATTTGTGAAAATAATTAAAATTTCACAATCCATTCACTCTAGCTTGATGTGGCCACCTTTTGTCTTGACTATGGCTGTGATCTTCCAGTATTTTGGCCTATTCCTGAATAAAAGCTTTCTTCAGCGTATCGAAACTGGCTTATTTTTTAGTTCTCAACTTGCTCTCCAAATTGGCCCAGCGTAACAACTCCTTTGCTCATTCGAGTTTAACTTTTTGTTGCTTTGGTGCAAGATCTTGTGCCTTGGAACTTTTAAAGCTTTACCTTGAGCTTATTTTGGAAAATGCGTCAGATGCTTCGTTCAGATATTATCGGTTCTTTGGCCATTTGATTAGTACTACGACGTGGATTTCGTTTAAGTCGAGCCTTCACTTTCCGAACCATTTTAGGCAATGTTGCTGGTTTTTTTTCGTCCACCACTATAGCATTTGGTGACTCTGCCTGAGCTATTATAACGATTTAAGGTACGATACACAAACATTTTATTCACATTGAGATATTTGAGCTCAAGCACAATAGCTAGTTGTAATTTTCCAACCAAATATAATGCAATCACACTTATTTATTAATTCCATTTCGAATAATATTAGTTCTATAAAACTTAGACGCAAATGCTTGTGGTAATTTGTAAACAATATAAATAGCTGTCATTCATATGAATTTGACGTAGTTGGCAATATCAGTTTGACAAACATATCTCTGTGTAATTTGTAACACTTCAATCGCCTAACCCTTTATATTATTAAGAATTTTTTAATATTTATCATAGATTCGCGTATCAGTAAATAGATACATAAATCTTCGCAGGTAGTATAATCTAAGTTACAATAATATTAATATTATATTTGTTACTAATAAAAATGTACAAAACAAATAACGTTGCCA
>NC_051847.1:172648279-172660438 GCF_002237135.1 Teleopsis dalmanni
TTCAAGCACTCAAGTTCCAAATACTTGGTATAAAATACCACCTTTACTACAGTTTGACTATCACTTGGTCAAGTAACAGTTTGAGAGTCACTTGTGACTTTCAAACTGTTGGTGCAAAATCGATTTTCCAGTGACTGTCAAACTGTTCAGTGACTGTCAAACTGTACAGTGACTTATAAACTGTACACTGACAGTTTGAAAGCTACTGTACCATTTTTTCAATATGCAAGAAATGGCAAATATTGAAGCCATTCCGGTACCTCCAAGCAGCCCTCAAGATAAATATACTGAAAATCCAGTAATCGCTGCAGAACTCATTGAATTAAGAAAGTACAATGAGCTGTTACAAGAGAACTATGCTAAACTTCTCCATCAATTTCAAACACTTCAAGAGCGGTGTTCCAAATTAGAGAACCAGCTAAGCGCCCAAAGCGCTACATTACTTAATAAAAAAACACTAAAGAGAAAGAAGAATGCTGCTTCAGATACACCTCCCGAGGAAAAAATTATTGAAAACTCCATCAATGCGGAAATCTCAATTGAAGTAGAAGACAGTGAAAAAAATGAAGAATTCTCTATAGTTAAATCAAAAAAATTGATGAAATTAAATTCTATTACGGAAGATGTGGAGCACGATACAACAGCTCAAGTTGAACAACATACATCAACTTCAGAGATTGAACTTAGATCCTCTTCTCACCAACATAAAAATAGTAGATCTAATCAACATAACAAACAACAAGCCGAAATGCAGCAAGTAGCGAATAAAACTAATATTAATTCAAAGGAGAAAGTAGTACCCATCACAATAAAAGAAAACATTCCTTGGAATGCACTGATGAGGGCACTGGATCAAAGAAACATTAAATTTGATGAAGCTAAACGGGTAAGAAGCGGCTTTCAAATCACTCCCTCCACAACAGATGATCATCGTAAAATGACCAAATATTTGGAGGAGATTAAAGCTGAATTCTATACATACTTCCTACCAAGCGAGAAAAATATAAATATAGTCATCAGAGGTTTGGAAGGTATCGATCCTGAGGAAATCAAAGAGGATTTAACAGCTAAGGGTTTCAAAGTACTCGAATGCCACTTTCTCAAAACAAGAGCTCACTCTAAACCTAAACTCATCAAAATAAGACTTCCAAAGGAAGATAAATCAATATATGATATTACATCAATATGTCACCTAAAAGTCTGCATCGAGGCTCAAAAAGGCAGTACCCTCCCCATTCAATGCCACAACTGTCAGCAATTTGGGCATGTCGCAACAAATTGCAGAATGAATTCCAGATGCGTCAAGTGCGATGGAAACCATCATCATTCCAAATGCATTAAACCCAAAGAAGCCGAACCAATATGCACAAACTGCAAAGGCAATCATCCGGCCAATTATGGTGGTTGCCCTAAAAACCCAGTCAATATTAAAAAAAAAGTAATTGAAAATTCAATTCTACAAGCCAAAATCATCAATAACAAGGTCGCCCAAGGTGTATCTTACGCTAGCGTGGCCAGCTCAAATAAAGAAGATCAACAACATAATCAGCAAACAACACATCACAGCGAACAATTTAATAGACTCATATCCATCATGCAAAATGAATTTAGCATCATGATGCAAAACATGATGCAAAATATGATTAAGAATATAGCTCATTCTCTTACGCAATCAGCATAATGGATTCTATATCAAACAAATTAAAAATCATTAGCTGGAATGCAAATTCCCTGCACAACAAAAAAGGAGAATTGACTCAATTTCTTCACGATAACGAAATCGACGTGTTACTTTTACAAGAAACTTATTTGAAAGCAGGAATGAAATGCAAAATACCCAACTACACAACATATAGAAGTGACAGAAACAGTCGGCAAGGAGGAGGCACAGCCATCCTGATTAAGAACAGAATCCCCCATCATCATACTACGTCAAATTGCATCAACTTGGAAGCAACAACAATCCAAATAACGCAATCAAATATGAATCTTAAAGTAAGCTCAGTTTACAGACCACCTCAAGCAAGGGATTATATAGAAGACCTCAAAGGACTCACAGAAAACGATGTAACTACGTTCATAGCGGGAGACTTGAATGCATATAATAGAAACTGGGGCGATAACAACTCCAATACAGCAGGAAGAGCAATCGAGCTGTTTGTAGCGGAAGAGTTAATGTGTCTCCACATTCCAGATGAACCAACGCACTTCGGCATTCGCTCTAATCATATCCTTGACATAGGAATATCCAAATCTCTGAACTTCAACGTACATGTGGAAGTGCTACACGAACTAGACTCAGATCACAAACCGGTACTGTTTGTGGTCGAAGATTATATCATTGAAAGGCCACCCCTTACTAAGAAATGTGTAAACTGGGAATGCTTTAAAACTGAAATGGACTCAGCAGCTCCAATTATGGAACTCACATGTGCCGAGGAAATAAACCAAAGCATCAACGCAATAACCTCAAAAATTCAAGAATCCCTAAACAACAGCACAACCACCAAATCAATTAAAACTAACGACTATTTCATTCTACCAAGAGATATAAAGGCTAAGATAAGACTCAAGAACAGAGTAAGAAAAAGGGCTCAAACCACAGGAGACCCAACTCTCAAAAGAGAGGCCAACCAGCTTACCAATGAAGTACGAAAACTTATTCATCATCATAACAATTCGAAATGGGAGGAACTAATAACAGAATTAGAGGATGATAGCAAGAAGTTCTGGTCACTAAGCAAATACTTCAGGCTTAAAAACAAAGTGTCTATTCCAACAATACACGGGGCAAATGGACTTAACCACACGAATGAAGATAAAGCTGAGGCATTTGCCGACTCTCTAGAACTTCAGTTTCAAGATAATACTGATGATTATGATAACGTTGATTTCGAAGAAAGGACAGCGAGAAGAGCTGCAAGCATTCTTAACACAGCCACGACAGAAGCTGTATCGCCATGCCTGGTAGATGAAGTTCAACAAATAATATCTGAATTAAAAAAGAAATCAGCACCAGGATACGACAATATTAACAATAGATGCCTGCAAAACTTGCCAGAAAAAGTGATTGAGGAGCTAACTAAAATTTACAATGCCATACTTAGAACAGGCTACTTCCCTGAGAGATGGAAATTGGCGCATATTATTATGTTTCCAAAGCCAAATAAGAACAGATCCTTCCCACAGAACTGGAGACCTATAAGCCTGCTTCCTTCATTGGGTAAAATAGCAGAAAGGCTTATCAAGAACAGGCTTCAGGCTGAAGTAACAATAAACAACATAATCCCGAATGAACAATTTGGTTTCAAAGAAAATCACTCATGCGAGTTGCAGCTTGCCAGAATGGTACAACATATACACAATGCGCTAAGCAGAAGAGAATCGACGGGTTTAGTTTCCTTTGATATTGCAAAAGCGTTCGACAAAGTATGGCATGACGGATTGATTACGAAAATGCATGATTTCAATATATCATTAAGCATTACCAAAGTTATAGGCAGCTTTTTGTCAAATCGCTCATTTAAAGTACTAGTCAACAACATAACATCGTCTTCAAGAAACATAAAGGCTGGAGTTCCACAGGGGTCTCCGCTATCTCCCCTCTTATATAATATATATACGGCCGATATACCAAAATATGAACCTTCCTCGCTAGCGCTTTTCGCGGATGACACCTGCGTATACTTCTCAGACCGCAACTCTACCTATGTAACAAACATCATACAAGAACACATCGACAGAATATCCGAATATTTTCGCAAATGGAAAATTAAAATGAACAACGAGAAAACAGAAGCAATTTTCATCACCAGAAAACACCGACAATTTCCTATAAATATCAGAGTCAATGATGTCGAGGTGACATGGGCTGATCAAATTAAATACTTAGGAATAATTCTGGACAAGAGATTAACCTGGAAGGCTCATATTAGATATAAAAAAACCCAAGCAGCGGCGATAATAAATCAACTTAAACCACTTTACAATAATAAGAAACTAAACATAAGAAACAAAACAATGCTTTTCAAACAAATCATACTACCAATAATAAGCTATGGCAGTATAGCATTCAACAAAACCAACAAAACAAATTTCAAGAATTTACAAGCAATTCAAAACAGATCAATTAAAAAGATTTTCAAGATACCATGGTACATCAGGGCCAGAACAATAGAAAAAGAACTAAACATCAAACCAATAAACTCTTTCATCAAAGAAAAAGCACAAAAACTATTCTTAAAAGTAGATTCACATAACAACCCAACATTGGCTTATCTTAGAACCTCAAATAATAACATCCGCTCTAGCAGATATGCAAATCTGAGACCCAATTAAACTTAATATAAAATAACCACACATCAATGGTAGCGAAATCATCTCAATTTCGTCAATAAAAGGGAGTAAAGGTGATTATACAACCAACTCCAATAAAAACCACAAAAGACAAAGACAGACCAAATCGACGATTAAAATTTAAAATCAGAAATCATGCCACCAAAAACTAGCGGAAAAGCAGCCAAAAAAGATGGAAAGGCTCAGAAAAATATAACCAAAAACGATAAGAAGAAGAAGCGCAGGAGGAAGGAGAGCTATGCTATCTACATTTATAAAGTGTTAAAGCAAGTCCACCCCGATACTGGTATATCATCGAAAGCCATGAGCATCATGAACAGCTTCGTGAATGACATATTCGAACGTATTGCTGCTGAGGCTTCGCGCTTAGCACACTACAATAAGCGCTCCACCATTACTAGTCGGGAGATTCAAACTGCTGTTCGTCTTTTACTTCCCGGTGAACTGGCTAAGCACGCAGTTAGTGAAGGAACAAAAGCTGTCACTAAGTATACTAGTTCCAAGTAAATTGCGTTATATCAAACAAACACCACTTATTCAAAAGGCCCTTTTCAGGGCCACAAAAATATTCAATTGAGTTGATAATTTCTCTATATTATAAATATGTATAGATTCCTGAAATTATTTACGAAAACTGACAGGCTTACCAATACCGCGTTATTGAATCTCAGAATGGTTGCAAGCTCCTCGGGGAGGTACGCAGATCTGATAAAGTTATAAACAATAATCCAGACAAGGATTATTGTTAATAGAAAGTAAAAGTGCTCAAGTGCACTGACTCAATTAACCTCAACATAATAATAATATAAATATGATATATATTTTGTTTTTGATATTTCTTTTAAGAGGCTACTGATAGAAGAAAAAAAATAAAAAAAAACTTTGACAGTCTCTTCATGAATTATCAGCTATCGTTTGGTTGTTAGTGAATAAATGATTCAATCAACAAATTAATTTCTGTCAGTTTTGACGATCTTACAGTTTTTTGATCATGGATAATATAACCTGCTAAATAGAGTTAACTCTTGAATTAACGAGTGTTAATCCTTATCATCAGTCTTAGTACTATCATCGCTTTTAAATTGATATATTCTATATTTGCATTCGTGCTTTAAATTTGAAAACATACAATTTCATGGGAGCTCTTTTACAACTCATTCCTTAAACGTTCTTTTAGTAAGTTCAAGTTATTTACATTACATTATGGCTTTTGATGCTTTCTGCTTACAGCAAAAGAAAAATAAAACATATTGATTCAATTAAATGTTATGACGTGAAACATTCTATGTCTAATGATATACTATATGATACTAATAATAGTATACATATGATACATATACATATTAATATATATTATGCTACTTCTAATAGCTATGTCTATACTATATCTATATGATATAATTTATCATTATCTCTTTTCTTTGAATAAACTTACTATTATAATTGTTGCATTTACATTTACATTTACATTTTGCTTATTTTATTTTCATAGTCAAAAATAAGCAATTGAAAATAGTCAAGCAATTTCAAACCCTGGATAAGTCATGTCATTTTTATTTATCTCTTTTCTTTATATAATTTTGGTCCTGAAAAGGACCGATTTTTGTATATTTATAAAATTATATTGCTTCCAATCTTAAGCACGTTCTCCACGAATACGTCTAGCCAATTGAATATCTTTTGGCATAATTGTAACGCGTTTGGCATGAATTGCGCATAAGTTAGTATCTTCAAAAAGACCCACTAAGTATGCTTCGCTAGCTTCTTGAAGAGCCATTACAGCAGAACTCTGGAAACGTAAATCAGTTTTGAAATCTTGTGCAATTTCACGGACCAAACGCTGGAATGGCAATTTGCGAATCAAGAGCTCAGTACTCTTTTGGTAGCGACGAATTTCACGTAAAGCTACAGTTCCTGGACGATAACGATGTGGTTTTTTCACACCTCCAGTAGCTGGTGCACTTTTACGTGCGGCTTTGGTAGCCAATTGTTTTCGTGGTGCCTTACCACCAGTCGATTTACGAGCAGTTTGCTTTGTACGAGCCATAATTTATGAGATATGTTACAATATGGTATTTTAAAAAATAGCGCAATTGAATAGCTCAATTTTCTCATCATACCTGGATGTTCTGTTTCAACTATTCACATGTTTTAACATTCATTGTTTCTCATATTGCTTATTCTTTTTGTTTTGTTTTGTTTTACCCAATATTTTTCATATCTTTCGTAGTGCTTATATTTTCTATAAATAGTCGTCAATCATCTGTCGTCACTTCATTCATTCAGTATCTGAAGTCGAACACGAAAGGTTCGTCTTAAAAGTTAAGCGCATGCAAATAGCTACAGTGCAGTGTAATTAAAAAATAAGATTAAATTCAAATTCTCGGAAGAAACGTTCAAAAATAATTTTAAGAAATAAGAACTGCAACTGCAATTAAAGTGTAGTGTATACCTGAAATGTGTTTATGAAGAGGAAAATCGCCAGAGACGATAAAAATTAAATCCCAAAATTTCAGGCAAGTGTCGTGTATACCTGCGTACAAGAAAATAATTTAAAAAAATCGAAAGTGACGTTAATAAAAATAATAAAAGATAAAAGGTGTTTTAAAAAAAAAAAAGGAAAATTGGTTATCTTAATTAACCAACCGTGAAAAAAAAGGTGTTGTGCATACCTGATAAAGAGGACACAAAAGCATACAA
Organism: Teleopsis dalmanni; assembly: GCF_002237135.1. Classification (NCBI taxonomy): domain Eukaryota; kingdom Metazoa; phylum Arthropoda; class Insecta; order Diptera; family Diopsidae; genus Teleopsis; species Teleopsis dalmanni. The sequence goes on from NC_051847.1 coordinate 172,655,336, forward strand.
TTATTAAAATGCTTATGCTTTCTATAAATAGTCGTCAATCATCCATCGTCACTTCATTTTTTGGATTTTAAGCTGTGAACAATTCGAAGGTAACTTGTTCATCTTATTAATTAATAGATTGTTATTTTAGTTTCAATTCTTTAATTTTAATTTCATATATTTTATTTATTTTTATTAAATCTTTGGTTTTTTTTTTTTTTTTTTTTTTTTTTTTTTTTTTATTATTACATTTTCTTTATTACTTTCATTTTATTTTTATTTGCTCTCTTTGTTTTTTATTTAGTCCATTTATTTTAATTTGTTTCAGCAGTGAATCTTATTTACTGCTTTTATTATTAAGAAATTTAGTGATCTTTTTACCTTTATTTATACCTTTAATCGGTCGTCAATATGTCTGTTGACCCATGCCTTATGTCTATGGACGACTGTTCTTCCCTTAGCAGCACCCTTGCCGTCATCACTAAACAGAACGCCTCCCTCCTTGAGCAAATTTCTGAGCTCAACAAGCGCCTCAACTTCCTTGAGGAATGTCTGATTGAAGAAAAAGCCAAGTCTGACCAACTTGGCCTCTTTATTCAACAACTCAGCGAGGAAAAATCAGTCCTTCAAAACCTTATCAACAATCCTTCCCCCGCTACAGGAGAAAAAAGAAGGAAAACCAACCCCCCTTCTCCACCCTCCAGTGTTTCCAGTGACGTTATCCCTTTGGAATCCAATTCCATTGCATCGCCATCTGCTCCTCTAAGCACACCCGTGCCTACTAAACGTCCCAAACTTGGACGCAATCTCCCAGGGCCTCAAAACTCCTCTCACATGGTCTCCACACCTGCCGTCAATCAACCTGTCAGACGTCAGTCAAAAGCCCCAGTGATATCTTCGCCCAACTCTGCGAACTGTCCTGGCAATGTCAGCAAATCTTCGTCTCCTCCGGCTATTGTCACCCGTGGAGCTAATATTAAACAGCTCACTAGCTGCATCAAATCCTCCATCGATTCGACTGCTTACGACGTAAAATGTCTTAACAGTCAAAGCTCCCATATCCTTGCCAAGGATAAAGAAACTTTTTATAAAATTAATGAAATTCTCAAGGATCAGGGTATCTCTAGTTTTGCACCAATCCCTAAGGAAGACAGGATTGTTCCAATCCTCCTCAAGCAGTTCCCTGCATCTTATGATGCAAACGACCTTAGCTCTGCCCTATCCACTGATCTTCCACATTTCAAATTCTCCAGAGTTTGTAAATTCATGCCACCAGCCCGGTTCATCAAACAAAATCCTAGCAGGTATGCAAACTCTAATATTTTTGAATTACATCCTGCTCCCGGTACTGACATCTCAGCCTTATTGAGCACCACTCGGCTACCTTCACTCAACTTAATAGTTAAGTTTGAGCGCAAGGTAAACAATGACATTCCTCAATGCACCAACTGCCAGCGGTATTTCCATACCGCTAAGCTGTGCAATTTTCCATCTCGCTGTGTAAGATGTGGGGAGTCGCATGCTAAAGGACTGTGTAAAATTCCCCCTCGCACAGTGGATCCCGTCACTAACAAACAGGACCCCTCCACATTGCCAAAATGCTGTAACTGCGGAGCCACAGGACATCCAGCGAATTTCCGCTGCTCCAAATTTAAGGAGATTCGAGCAGAACGCGCACGTCTAACCAAAACCAATTCCAAGGCATCTTCTCCCATCTCTCATTTCGCCACTAACTTTGTCCTTCCTGGTAAGTCATTTGCATCGGTTGCTTGTGCAAGCTCGAATTCTCCCCCCAAATTAACTCAAACTTTCCCTGCTCGTAGTCCCCCTACACCTGTCCATCCTGTTGTTACTTCTTCCCTTCTCCCTGATCTAAAGGCTATGTTCTCATTCACAGCCCAGATCAAACAGGAATATCTTCATCTCAGTAACCCAGAGGCTCGTAAGGGATTCCTCCTTCAGAAGGTCTTTGAGTTCATGCTTGATGGTTAATCTAAAGATTATACTTATTAATGTGAATTCAATTCGCTCGCTTACCAGAAGGTCCTTTCTCCAAGACTTTGTTAATAGGAATTCCCCCGACTTGGTTCTCATCACTGAAACTAAGCTAAGCGCACGCAACAACTTTACTCTTGACGGTTTTGACTTCATTCGCTTCGATGGTACTGAACGTAGTGGTGGGGTGGCCATCCTTGTCAAAAATAGGTACTGCTATACGAGCATCTCCATTCCTGCTCTCTCATCCCTGCACGCTTGTGGTATTACTTTAAAACTCCAATCCCGCACCAATCTCGATATTTTCTGTGTGTATCACACTCGCTCCATATCCCCGAGAATAGACCCTTCTGACATTGAGTCCCTTATCTCACTAACAGATAACCCTTTTATTATTGGAGGCGACTTCAATAGTAAACACCCCAGCTGGTTCAATTCTACCACCTGCCTAAATGGATCCATTCTACACAACTGGCTCTCTGAATCAACCTCTGGCCCTGATATTTGCGTCTTTGCTCCCACTCTTCCAACTCGATTTAACTCAATCCTTGACTTCTTCCTTGTACATAATCAAGTGACTAACTGGTTTGGTGTTCCTATTGTTGTCGACGGCATCTCTGATCACCAGGCCGTCCTTCTACCACTGCTTGACTGTCTGGTTTCTCGAGCAGCTCCCCGTACTTTTTTCAACTTTTCTGCAACAAATTGGCCTGACTTCAACCTTGCCCTCGACGCGGCCCTCAATGAGCTTGACATCCCAGTTTTCAGAAATTTAACCTCCAATGAAATTGATCACATCGCTGGTAAGCTTGAGACAATACTCACTTCTACTACAGAGGAACATGTACCTCTCCGTCCCATTCGTTCTAGTTACCAAGCCCCTCTCGATCAGCTTACCATTAATTTAATTAGGCATCGCAAAGGGATTCGGCGTAAAGCCTATCGGCACAGGCAGCGTGGCTCTGCGCACGCTTCCATCTTTCGTGCTATTCTATCAAATCTAGATAATATAATTTCACAAAGGATCAATTCTTCCAGGCGAAATCACTTTGAAACCCAGATTCTCGCTATCGAGTGTAAATCTGATGCTTTCGCTAAAGTAAAGCAAATCTGCGGAATCAATAAATCAATACCCAGCATCCGTCATAATGACATACTGGTGTCTGATGATTCCCTCAAAGCCAACATTTTCGGCGATATCTTTGAAGGCAATCATAGAGTCTCTCTCAATATCGGCTGTCCCTCTTTCACATCCGACACCAACAGCTCGGTTCACCATCTCTTCAACAGTTTTAGTACCTGCATTGTGCATTTCAGTCAGCAACTGCCAGCTTGTTGTGGGAGTCTTGCTGACCCAAACGGTTTCCTCTCTCCCACTGGACTTCTCAATATCCTCATGGATAAGAAGCCCAAAAAGTCTGCCGGACAGGACAAAATCTCATACTACACTCTTAGAAGACTCTCTCCTCTGTTTCTTAATAAGTGCGCAACGATTTTCAACCATGCATACAATATTGGTCATTTTCCACTTCCATGGAAAAAGGCCATAGTGTGTCCCATTGAAAAGAAAGGCATGCCTAAACAAGATCCACATCAATACCGACCCATCTCCCTTCTTAGCTCAGTCAGTAAGCTTTACGAAACGTTTATTGCAAACAAACTGATCCATTTTAGTTCTGCAAATCAGATAATCCCTAACTTCCAATTTGGATTCAGAGAGAGGACAGCTACTGTTGATGCGCTATCACTCTTTCATACTGATATATGCGTCGGGTTTCATAATAAACAGTCCACGGTGGCGGTCAGTCTGGATGTGGAAAAGGCCTTTGACTCGGTTTGGATTGAAGGACTGGTCCACAAGCTAATTCAGCTCAATTTCCCGTCTACGTTGTGCAGCATCATCTTCCAATTCTTGTCTGGTCGAACCTTTCAGGTACGTGTTGGGTCGTCCTTATCTCGCACCTTTCCCGTTGCAGCAGGAGTTCCCCAAGGCTCTGTGCTCGGCCCCCTTCTCTATAATTTCTACACCTCTGACATCCCTTCTCCTTCTCCCCCCATTAAACAGCTGTGTTATGCCGATGATTGCTTAGTGTATACAAAATCCAAGTCCACGCGCCGAATCTCAGTATCCCTTAACAGTCATCTTGCCGTACTCTCCAGATATTATTCCAAGTGGAAGCTTAAACTCAACCCTAGCAAAATGTCTGCAGTAGCTATAACTGGTAGGCAAGCTGATCGCTCAAGACATTTCCGTTCCTCTGACCTTAATATCCAAATCAACTCCACTTCTATTCCCATAGTCGACAAATTTAAATACCTCGGAGTTGTTTTCTCTCCCAAACACAACTTCATTCCACACATTTCTCACTCCATTCAGAATGCCTCCTTCCGGCACTTCCAACTTAAAAACGCCTTACGCAGGCACAACCTCCTCAACGTCCAGACCAAGGTACTATGTTATAAGCAACTCATTCGCCCCATCTTTACGTATGCGTTCCCTATCTGGTTTGGGATTTCCTCAGCGCAAATGGAACGCCTCCGAATTCTCGAAAGAAAAATCCTTCGCGACTGCATCAACTACAGGCGAAAACCCAATGGACATCACCACTCTTGCCGAGTACTCTACTCCACTGCCAAGATTGAAAGACTTGACGAATATCTTCTTTCACTTGCGCGCAGACATTTAACTCGTCGACACAATCTCCCCCCCAATATTCTCCATGACGAGGATCTTCCTTCTGAGTTTCTTCAAGCCCTATTTTACAAGCCCTCTCAAGCACTTTCTCTCTACCTTGATGAAATGGTTCGTTCCCCTCAATCCATCCCGTTATACAACCGTGGATTTTACAATCCCCTACATCGTGTATACCGTTAATGGTCATCTTCACTCATTAGTTTGTTAGAATTTTCTCATCACCTTTAATTTCAACGCTCATGCGTTTTCACTCCTAGCTTAGAGGAATTTGTATACAAATATTAAGCTCCTATTTTCGGTCTCTCCTAATTCTGGAATGGGGTTGCATCTGCGGGTGCAATCTTCCACTTACATTCCAAAGAGGTGGTTTAGTGGGTTTAAGTCTCACACGGTGGCTTTTGATGCTTCCACCTACTGCAAAAAAAAAAAAAAAA